>NC_065507.1:3563928-3587243 GCF_006386435.1 Epinephelus moara | reverse complement strand
CTTATCCGCTGCAAGGGTCATAAGGACAGAGGGATGTCGTATGCTGTAAAGCCCTGTGAGGCAAATTGTGATTTGTGATATTGGGCTTTATAAATAAAATTGATTGATTGATTGATTGATTGATTGATATACTGTGAGTTTTTCAACATACTATACTATGACTTTCTTGACAAACTATACTATGACTTTTTCGACATGTTATATAATGACTTTTGTGACATGCTATACTCTGACTTTTTTTTTTACATTATGACTTTTTTCGACATACCATATTATGAGTTTTTTTGACATACTTTACAATGACTTTTTGACATACTATAATTTGACTTTTTTGACATGCTATAGTATGACTTTTTTAACATGCTATACTATGACTTGTATCAACATGCTATATAATGACTTTTTGACATGCTTTACCATTACTTTTTGCAACATGCTATACTATGAGTTTTTTGACATGCTATACTATGACTTTCTTGACAAACTATACTATGAGTTTTTCGACATGTTATATCATGACTTTTGTGACATGCTATACTATGACCTTTTTCGACATGCTATACTCTGACTTTCTTTTGACATTATGCCTTTTTTCGTCATGCTATATTATGGCTTTTTTGACATCCTACACTATGACTTTTTTCAACATACTATACTAAGACTTTTTTTTTACATGCTATACTATGACTTTTTTGACATGGTTTACTGTTACTTTTTTCGACATACCATATTTTGAGTTTTTTGAAATGCTATACTATGACTTTATTTTTCTCGACATGCTATACTATGATTTTTTTGCCATGCCATACTATTACTTTTTAACATGATAAACTATGGGAAATCTAGGAGCAAATCACCACTCTCATGACCAGAAAATGCCAAGGTGCCAGAAAACCATGTGTCAAACTTCTGTAGAAAAGAGTATCTGCACACTTGGATCAGTGCAAGTATCTTTAATGAACCAAGCTTTCATTCAGAGGACCTTCATCAGGGTAACAATCAGCACATGAGCACAATGAACAGTCTTTATGTGATTCATCAAAACAATCAGTAACACCTGTACTGCACCACTGCTGCTCAGATGGGAGATGTAGTTCAAAAGCAGAGTGTGTAGTCCTCTCTGCACAACAGTAGATTTCAATACCAAGTAAAGGAAACATTATAGAGACACTCCACAAGAACCATGCACAGACAAAAACAATTAAACAATAGAGGAAACAATATATGACGAATAGAAGACTGAATATATACATAGTACTAAAATTAAAGGGTGAGGACACTGCACAAACATCAGGCAGACCGTCATAAAATGCAGTACCTAAAACCCTAATAGAATAGACCTAAACAGATCTGCAAAAATCCATATTATAGCATAGAACTCATATCAAAATCAACATTTAAGCCCTTTGGGTGTAGAGAGTCTAATGTGTGTATCCAAAAGAGTTCTTTTTGACATAATCTTTTTTTCATTTTCATTTTTTGATATGCTATACTATGACTTTTCCGACATGCTATACTATGACTATTTTTTGATATGCTATACTATGACTTTTCCGAGACTATTTTTTGATATGCTATACTATGACTTTTCCGACATGCTATACTATGACTACTTTTTGACATACTATACTATGACTTTTTTTTCGACATGCTGTACTGTGACTTTTTTGACGTGCTATACTATGCTTTTTATCGTCATGCTATATAATGACTTTTCCACATGCTAAAGACTACTATAATTTTTTTTTTAACATATTACACCAAGACTTTTTTTCGACATTCTCTGCTATGACTGCTTTTCAACATACTATGCTTTGACTTTTTTTGGACATGCTATATCATGACTTTTGTCGTCGTGCTATACGATAACTTTTTTTCTTATATACTATAACATGTCTTTTTTTGACAGAGTATACTATGACTTTTGACATGCTATATTATGACTTTTTTGGCATGCTGTAGTATGACTTTTTTCAACATGCTCTACTTTGACTTTTTTTGAAATGCTAAACCATGACTTTGTTGACATACTATACTATGACTTTTTTCCACATGGAGAGAGAGGGAGTGACATGCAGCAAAGGGCAACAGTTGAACCTGGGCTGCTGTGGCAACAACCTTGTACATGGGGCTTCTGTTCTATCCACGAAGCCACCGACACCCCTCTATGACTATTTTGACAAACTATATTTTGAGTTTTTCAACATGCAATCCTATGACTTTTTTGACATGCTATACTGACTTTTTTTGACATGCTGATCTATGACTTTTTTTCACATACAATACCATGACTTTTTTCAACATACTATACTATGACTTTTTTTGGACTTGCTATACTATGACTTTTTGACAAACTATATTATGAGATTTTTTTTGACATGCTATACAATCACTTTTTGACATGCTTCACCATTACTTTTTTTAACATGGTATACTATGACTTTTTCAACATGCTATACTGTGACTTTTTTGACAAACTATATTATGACTTTTTTGACATGCTATACTATGACATTTTTAACATACTATACTGTGACTTTATTTGACATGCTAAACTATGACTTTTTTAACAAATCATACTATGACTTTTTTCGACATAGAATGCGATGACTTTATTTTCATGCTATGCAATGACATTTTTGACATACTATACTATGACTTTTTTGACATACCATCAATAAAGCATGTCAAAAAAGTCATAGCATAGTATGTTAAAAAAGTCACAGTAGAGTATGTCAAAAAGTCATATCAGAGCATGTAAAAAAAAAAGTCATAGTATAGCATGGAAAAAACTCATAATGTAGGATGTCAATGAAAGTCATAGTAAAGCATGTCAAAAAAGTTATAACATAGCATGTCAAAAAAGTCATAGTATACCATGTCAAAAAAAGTCATAGTATAGCATGTCGAGATAACTCAAAATATAGTTTGTCAAAAAAGTTATAGTATAGCATGTTGAAAAAATGTATAGTTTGTAAAAAAAAAAAAAAGCATAGTATAGCTTGTGGGGAAAAAAAATCATAGTATAGTATGTCAAAAATGTCATAGTATAGCATGTCAAAAAAGTCATAGTATAGCATGTCGAGATAACTCAAAATATAGTTTGTCAAAAAAGTTATAGTATAGCATGTCAAAAAAAGTCATAGTATAGCATGTCAAAAAAGTCATAGTATAGCATGTCGAGATAAATCAAAATATAGTTTGTCAAAAAAGTTATAGTATAGCAAGTTGAAAAAATGTATAGGTTGTAAAAAAAAAAGTCATAGTATAGCATGTCAAAAAAAATGAAGGTAAAGTATGTCGGAAAAAAGTAAAGGTTAAGCATGTATGGAAAAAAAGTCATAGTATAGAATGTAAAAAAAAGTCATAGTATAGCATGTCAAAAAGGTCATAGTTTAGCTCATGAAAAAAGTCATAGTGTAGTATGTCAAAACAGCCATATTATAGCATGTTAAAAAAAGTCATAGTATACCATGTTGGAAAAAGTCATAGTATAGCATGTCAAAACAGTCATATTATAGCATGTTAAAAAAGTCATAGTATAGCATCTACAAAAAAAGTCATAGTATAGCATGTTGGAAAAAGTTATAGTATAACATGCCAATACAGCCATAGTATAGCATGTTAAAAAAGTCATAGTATAGCATGTACAAAAAAGTCAAAGTATGGCATGTTGACAAAAGTCAAAGTATAGCATGTCAATATAGCCATAGTATAGCATGTCGAAAAAGTCATAGCACAGAATGTCAAAAACTCATAATACTTTTTCAAAAAAGTCATAGTTTTTTTAATGAATACTTTTATTGCAATATATTCATGTCATATTCGTGTCATTTACAACTATATTCCATACAGTATTTGCGTATTATTGCAAAATTTTTCTTTTTCATATATACCATATATACACCCAATGAAACCAAACTATGTTTTCATCTTTGTCCACATACATACATACATGCATACTTATCTGCACCTCTGAATGCGTACAAACATGGACAAAAAATGTGCCTGTACATGTACCCTCAGACTCAAAGATGAGCAACAAGCAAAAAAAGAAAAAACAAAAAGGAAATGAAAGAAAATATCAAAAATGCCATAGAATTGCATGTCGAAAGAAGTCATAATATAGTTTGTCAAAAAAGTCATAACAAAGCATGTCGAAGAAAGTCATAGTATAGCATGTAAAAAAAGTAATTGTATAGCATGTCAACAACAGTCACAGTACAGCATGACGAAAGTCATAGTATAGCATGTCAAAAAAGTCCTAGTATAGTATGTCAAAAACATCATGGTATAGTAAGTCGGAAAAAGACATGTTATAGTATGTAAAAAAAAAAGTCTTAGATAGCGTGATGAAAAAAGTCATAGTTTGGCACGTTCAAAAAAGTGATACTTTATGTTAAAAAAGTCATAAAGTATAGCATGTCAAAAAAGTCATAGTATAGCATGTCGAAAAATGTTGCAGTATAGCATGTCATAAAAAGTCATGGAATAGTGTGTCGAAAAAAGGCACAATATAGTATAGTATGTCAAAAAATGTTGCAGTACAGCATGTCGAAAAAAGTCATTGTATAGCATGTCAAAAAATGTTGCAGTACAGCATGTCGAAAAAAGTCATAGTATAGCATGTCAAAGAAAGTCACAGTATAGCATGTCGAAAAATGTTACAGTATGGCATGTCGAAAAAAGTCATAGTATAGTATGCCGAAAAAATTCATAGTATAGTATGTTGAAAAAAGTCATTGTGTAGCATGTTGGAAGAGCCATAGTATAGCATTTCGAAGAAATTCATAGTATAGTATGTCGAAAAAATTCATAATACAGTATGTTGAAAAAACTTATTGTATAGCATGTCGAAAAAAGTCATAGTATTGCACGTCAGAACAATTCATAGTATTATATACTGAAAAAGTCATAGTATAGCATGTCAAAAAAATTCATAGTACAGTATGTTGAAAAAACTTATTGTATAGCATGTCGAAAAAAGTCATAGTATTGCATGTCAGAACAATTCATAGTATTATATACTGAAAAAGTCATAGTATAGCATGTCAAAAAAATTCATAGTACAGTATGTTGAAAAAACGTATTGTATAGCATGTCAAAAAAATGTTATAGTATAGCATGTCAAAAAAGTCATAGTATAGCATGTCGAAAAAATTCATAGTACAGTATGTTGAAAAAACGTATTGTATAGCATGTCAAAAAAATTCATAGAAAAATATGTCAAAAAAATCATTGTAAAATATGGCGAAAAAAGTCATAGTATAGCATGTCAAAAAAAAGTCATAGTATAGCATGTCAAAAAAATGTCATAGTATAGCATGTCAAAAAAGTCATAGTATAGCATGTCGAAAAAATTCATAGTACAGTATGTCAAAAAAATCATAGTATAGCATGTCGAAAAATGTCATAGTACAGTATGTTGAAAAAACATATTGTATAGCATGTCAAAAAAATGTCATAGTATAGCATGTCGAAAAAATTCATAGTACAGTATGTCAAAAAAATCATAGTATAGTATGTCAAAAGTCATAGTATAGTATGTCAAAAAAGTCATAGTATAGCATGTTGAAAAAATTCATAGTATAGCATGTCAAAAAAGTCATAGTATAGTATGTCGAAAAAAGTCATAGTATACAATGTAAAAAAAGTCTTAGTATAGTATGTCAGAACAATTCATAGTATAGTATGTTGAAAAAGTCATGGTAGAGCAGTTTTTGTTTTTGTTTTTTTTTGACATGCCATACTTAGACTTTTTAATATTTTTCATGTCATACTATAGTATGACATTTATATGGCCTTTTTTATGGAACACTTTGTGATGGCTTTGTTAATGAATTTTTAATTAAGTTCTATGGCATACTGTACCATATCTGTTTAATAAAATACAAGTTAACTCCATTTAAACTCTGTTATTGTGAAAACAAGAATAATGAAATAACATTTCATAATATTTTTCTTCGCTAATTTCACAAATGATTGTTCATTACAATTTCACTACCTCACACAATTATGTAATTCATGATGCCTTATTCATGACATATAATTATACTCTGGAGCGTCACATAGTCAAGCCAGGTATTAATGCTCAGTTGTTTGGGGTGTTTTTGTATTTTATGTTCAGACTCAAAAATAAAGGCCATTAAATACCATGAGAGACTCAAGCTTTTGTTCTCACTGTAAATGTGGTTTACTGCCAGTCCGGAAAAAGACAAACCTTCTCTTGATAAGAAACTCAGTCTTCTTTTTTATTTTATTTGACATTTGAGTACTGAAATATTCTATATGGTTTAAATGAAATCAATTTTTAAGCCTGATTATTGATTATTCTTTCATCTCTCGCATCACACCAGTAATAAACCTTTGTTTTTTTCAGTTTGTGGTTGCTACTGCTTTATGCGGCAGCAGAACTGTTTTAACGCTCCATATAGTCTCTCCTGTGTTTTATATTAGCGCTCCGCTTTTCCTTTTATTTTTTTCACCTTCCTATTAGTTCTTTATGTGTCCCAGTAGACAATGTCTGGAGCCATACAGACTCTTTTTCTCACAGAGAGCACACAAGCTCTTACGACTCTGGCTCATTACTCTCTCTGAGCCGCAGGTCTTTTTCTTCTCTGTGGCATTTTTCTTTCAATCAACCCACTGCTGTAATGTGAGATACTAATGCCTCCTTCCTGCTGGGGGAGAAAGTGAATGAAAAAGGCTCTACACTATGCCTCAAGAAATGCTACCAAGGTACCCATGAGTGTGGCACTAAAGCTCAACTTTCCCAGTGGAGATATTGAGCATGATGATGCTGGGAAGGATCATTAAACCTCTCTTATGTAACATTTTTACAAAGGAAAAACAAGAAATTCACCACAGCCAACATTATCCAGGGTGGCATTACATTTATTTTTACTTTTAACATTATATTGTAATGTTTAAAATGAAAATATACTGTCTGAATACGATTAAATATGTAAGCCAAGCAACAAATCCTGGCTGTGTTATAACAGTCTGAACTTACATTTTTCTTTATCATACTTACTGTATAATATTCGGACTAATAGCCTCTACCCTGCAATACAAGAACAATGCTGTTTCTTTATTTCCACATCTTCTACGTGGATCATCATGAAAAAGTCATAGTATAGTATGTAGAAACAAGTCACAGAACAGCATGTCTGGAAAAAAAAAGTGACAGTATAGCATGGCAAACAAGGAATAGTGTGATATGTCAAAAAAAAGGTCACAGTATCATATGTCAAAAAGTCAGAGTATAGCATGTCAAAAGAGTCATAGTATAGAATGTCAAAAAAAAACAATTCATAGTATAGTATGTCAAAAAAGCCATGATATGGTCTGTCAAAAAAGTCATAGTATAGCATGTCAAAAAAGTCATAGTATAGCATGTCAAAAAAGTCATAGTATAGTATGTCAAAAAAGTCATAATATAGTATGTCAAAAAAGTCATAATATAGCATGTCAAAAAAGTCATAGTATAGTATGTCAAAAAGTCATAATATAGCATGTAAAAAAAGTCATAGTATATTATGTCAAAAAAGTCATAATATAGTATGTAAAAAGAGTCATAGTATAGAATGTCAAAAAACTCATAGTATACCATGTCAAAGAAGTCATGGTATAACACGTCAAAAAAGTCATAGTATAGTATAGTATAGTATGTCAAAAAGTCATAGCGTAGCATGTCAATAAACTCATAATATAGCAAGTCAAAAAGTCATAGTATAGTATGTCAAAAAAGTCATAGTATAGTATGTCAATAAAGTCATAGTACAGCATGTCAAAAAGGTCATAGTATAACATGTTGAAAAGGTCATAATATAGTACGTCAAAAAAGTCATCGTATAGTATGTCAAAAAAGTCATAGTATAGCATGTCAAAAGAGTCATGGTATAGAATGTCAAAAAAGTCATAGTATACCATGTCAAAGAAGTCATGGTATAACATGTCAAAAAAGTCATAGTATAGTACGTCAAAAAAGTCATAGTATAATATGTCAAAAAAGTCATAGTATAGTATGTCAAAAAGGTCATAGTATAACATGTTAAAAAGGTCATAGTATAGTCTGTCAAAAAAGTCATAGTATAGCATGTCAAAAAAGTCATAGTATAATATGTCAAAAAAGTCATAGTATAGTATGTCAAAAAGGTCATAATATAGCATGTCAAAAAAGTCATAGTGTAGCATGTCAAAAAGGTCATAGTATAACATGTTAAAAAGGTCATAGTATAGCATGTCAAAAAAGTCATAGTATAACATGTTAAAAAAGTCATAGTATAACATGTTAAAAAGGTCATAGTATAGCATGTCAAAAAAGTCATAGTATAGTATGTCAAAGTAGGTAATGAAGACGGAGCTCAGCAGCAGTCAATTCCCCTTACCGGTGTGTCCATAGGAGGATCTGCTGTAGCTGCTGAAGGGGGTCAAACAGCTGGTTCCCCCGGAGCTTTCTTCTCCAAACAGACTGGAGTGATCAGTAGAGTCAAGAAATGGCTCGAAAAGGGGATCCAGAGAATCGGATGATCCGCCCAGTGAGCCCTCTGACCGATAGGAGCTGGAGGTGCTGTACCGTGATGATGAGCGGTAGGATGAGGAGGATCTGCGGCTGGAGGATGTTAGCGATGCCATGGCAGAGGATACGCACACAGATGGAAAACACACTCCCACTCTCAATATGCCTCAGCCTCAGAAAACAAGACCTGTGCTCTAATTCGAAGCCTCCTCAGAATGAATACTGACAAAATACAGTCACAGAAGTGGTTTACCAAAAAGCTATTAACCTCTCTCCCTCTGTCCAGGGGTCTATGCTGTGGGTTTTTATAAAGTCCTGGTGCATTGTGGGTCAGTGGAGCACAGCGTGGGCTCTATAGTGTTCTTCCTTTAGCCATAAATGGCAGTTTGTCCAACCGCTGGTGCCAGGAATGTAACGGACAAACTGATAAGGAGTGGAGACCCCTTCTTATTCAGACACACAGCAGAGATAAGGCTGAATGCGGCCACTTGGAGAGGCCTCCGGCATGTGGTCAGAAATAGCAGAGTGGTGGAGTGGTCAGGTCGTCCGTTAGACTGACCGAGCGCACAATATGAACACTTTATCAATAATGCAAGAGAAAATTGTCCATTTAAGTTTTGCAAACCTGCTAATGGAATAACAGATACACTCTAAAGTTCAAATCTGAAATGGAGAGTGCTTCCTGAGGGAACAAATTCAAGGCCAAAATCACAAAATGTGCAAAATGGTTTTCACTCTGACAAAAGCCAAGGTAAATACAGCCGTGGTTGACCTTTACATTCCCTCTTTAAGAGCTTTAATTGAAGTGACATTTGCCTATTGACAACACAGTTGTCCTCCGAGCAGTGCTGCATGTCAACGTTGACATTCAAGGCGGTCACATTAATACTTTTATGCGATGTACGTGTGCGTTTTTTATTTGAGGATGAGGAAAAATGACTCTCAGCACGTAGCCTCAGTCGTAGCAGGGGCACTTCATGTGTGAGCTATAAAACTGAAACAATCCAGTTAATACAAGCCGCATACATCAACCTGACAGTCCCAAATTGTGCTCTCAGGTGAAACACTTGTATCTGTCCTTGTGTAAAATATTATACATGAATAAATCTCCTTGAGCGTATTTCAAAAACAGCTTTTCAAAATGTAGTTTGTGTAAAAACCACTCATCATCAGTATATATGGTATGACCTGAAAAAGTGCAGTATAACAAAAACATAGACAAGTTTTTAAATTGCAGAGGCTCAGCTGTCTCCTTCAGCTCCTCACAGTCAGCAGTAGAGGAGTTCATCCGTTCAGCCAGAGGTCCAGCGTCTCCGCTGGGAATACTTTTAGTGTCCGGGTGGTTCGTCGCGGTCTCCAGAGCCCAGAACACAGTATCTCTCCTGACCTCTAACAGATGGCGTATCATGAGGTGTGCACCCTGGCTGAATTCAGAGGAGAGGAAATGATGAAATTATGTTAATGAGGCAAAAGCAGACACGCCGCAGAACAGCTGAGGAGAGAAAAAGAACATCAAAGAAGCTCCATTTAGCACTTTTGGGCATCCATTAATCATTGTCAAATCAACCGTGATCCTCCAAAATCCTGCGTGAACGCCACGGTCAGGACAAGCTACTGCTGTGACTTATATCGATGTTTTTTTAATGCCATGTCAGGGTGTTGCAACGGGCAGAAATTCTGGAAATGTAGCTGTCTGCACTGGAAAAGCTTTTTTTGATTTATGAGTAGATCCTGTCTGTCCAACACTTTGGGTCAGAAATATCTCAACTAATATTAAACAGGCTGGATATTTCACTTTGTTTTATGACCAAAAACATGCAAACTAGAGACAGTTTACTACCAGTTAGTGTATGTATGCATGCTACCAAGCTATGATGGTGACCATGGTGAACAGTATTCTTTACTCACAAGATGTTGGCGAATGGGAAGAACAGAACAACTTCCCATCACCTGGGAATTTTACACCATTATCCCAAGATGGTTACACCCACTTCTAGCTTTGTAGTAACATAACTTCATTCATTTATTATCCTTAACCTGGAGCCTATTCCAGCTGACACTGGATGAGAGGCAGGGTTCACCCTGAACAAGTCACCAGACTATCACAGGGCTGACACATAGGGTATGTTCCAAACATACTTTTTCTTTTTACTTTTAGTATGTACTGCAGCTGCCCTTGACAAGTACGTACTGTTGCATGCAGTATGCACACAATCAGGACATACTACTTCCTCCAAACAAACTTTGACCCTCTTGCTTTTACATCACTTACCTTGGAGATAAACAAAACGCTGTTCATGGAGCTCACCAGAGACAGAGATCAACCCACACAGACCTGATGTTGTGATTCTGCAATAAGTAATAACTGCATACATTGTGGATTCTAACATATCATATTCATAACTGTGAAATTACAGAGGCTGTGCATTCCCCTGTCACTGTTATCTAATATTTATGACCTTTTGTTGTCTGTTATATTTATGATTATTTTATTTTATTAACCAATAAATAAACAAACAAATTCCTATTATCACTATTGGACTGGTCATCAGTCACTGTGACTTCTGACAGCTGTCAAACAGCTGTCAAGTTGTCATCTGTTTGCAGCTCAGTTGATGTGACGTGTCTTTCGCTGCGCAGAGAATTGTGGGTCAGAATAGCCAGAAAAGCATGCTGCAAAACTTGACTGCATGTAGTAGAGCATCCTGGTATTTTTGGCATACTGGGACATACTTAATCTTTTCCTGGCACACTCACATTCACACCTACAGCCAATTTAGAGTCACCAATTAACCTGCATGCCTTTGGACTGTGGGAGGAAGCTGGAGCACCTGGAGGAAACCCACGCTGACACGGGGAGAACATGCAGACTCTGCAATGAAGGGCTCCCTCACCCCAGGGTTCAAACCAGTAACCCTCTTGCTGTGAGGTCACAATGCTAACCACTGCACCACTGAACCACAACATAACTTAAATTAGAGAAAGATACAGAAAAGTGTGTATAACTGTCTAAATATTGCTGAATCCATTGTATTGGTGTTCATCATCAAACTGGAAGTACATTTTTTTCTTGCTTGGTTTTTCCTAATTAAAGTCTCACTTACATGACGTGAATTTGACGTTAAACCAACCAGACATCAACATGTTAGCACTGTCATGAGCATTAGCATCTTTATGTTAGTATCTAGCTTAAAGTACAGCTTCATGAAACTGCTGGAGTTTTGTTTAAGCAACACATTTGCTAATAATAATTACACTCATGTCTCAGTGGTAACGCAGGAATGATTTATTTCTATATATAGAACCTTAAAGAACCTCTTGGACTCAGTCACAGACTTCCTAACTTCCAGAAGTGAAACTTCAGACATTAGGATTGAGTTAAGTCCTGACCCAGATACTGATGGTGATGTTCAGCTCACAGCCTGTGCGGCAGCCACTCAGGCCCGAGCCCACAAAACTGATTTTTCGCTCTGTGACAAAGATCTGATCTTTTCATGGCTGTCTGAACGCGGACGATCAGATGTGGTTACACTCTGTTTCTGCAGCCATGACCAGATGAGATTTGTACCACGAAGAAAAGATTAGACTTTTTAGTGTGTGTGATGTGGTTTTGTTCACCTTGTTCACCAGGTTGAGTTATATGACACAAACCTGTTAAATTACATACATGGTTTTGTACTATGATAAGTCTTTTCTTGCCAGACTGTATGACATGTTTGGATCAGTAAAGGAAATCTTAGACTTTGTGCTAATCTCCTGACATTTCTGAATAATTGTTGTTGGTAACAACCAAAGGTTCTGTCTGTGTGGGAATGTAAATGATACATTACGTTATACTGCAGCGTCTGACTCAGTGTCTGAGCGTGGTCCTCTGTCTGCCAGGTAACCCAGGTGACGAGATGATGAGAGGAAAAGACGACCTGCGAGGTGGAAGGAAAATAAAAGACTGAAGAGAGAGTGAGAGGGGAAATGAGAAACAAATATCTCTCTTCTTTGCTGTCTTGCTCTTTTAGAAAATCAGTGTAATTCTGATGTGAGGATGACAGTGTAAAGCAGGGTACAGCACTTTCAAACACGCAGAGTTTGATCTGCTGATGGCGTAGATTCCTAAATGACTTACCGTCCTTAATTTTGTAGGCTCAGAGTCATCAAGGACGGTTTGGCACACGACAGGCACCGGCGTCATCAGTGTTCGGTCTCGTTCTGCATCTGAGTGGCCTTTTAAAACAGTCTTAACTTCATTCCACAGCTACATCCTGGTAACACCTGATATCAAAGTGATGTCCAGCAGGTGGGATATGTTGACTGAATCTTTTCTGCCCCTTAAAACACGACGTTCCTCTCTGGCTTCTAAATGTGAACATGAGGCTTTGTTGGAACACTAGTGGAGTTTGTTCAGGCTGTTCTCACAAATTGCTTGTATGTTTTCCCACGAAAAGCACCCAAATTCGTATGTATGAGAGGCTGTGATCACATGACCAATCTGCTGACGGCAATAAACAAGGGTCCAGTCCTGAGTGCTTGTAAGGCGGCAGGTTCAGGTGGTGGATGGATCACAGAAAAATGGACTTTCATCCGGGACTTTCCCCAGGAGTCCCTAGTTTGGATCTGTGTGAACTTTGAGTCATTTTAAGGTACGTCCTCACTATGTTTCCTGTCCTAAACCTAGCCACAGTAACTTATTGCCCCAACCGGGTGCAACTGGTTGGTTTATTCCCCTCCAAGGAAAATTTACTTTGGGTTCCAACAGTCTAATAACTAACTAACTAACTAGACATGATTAACGACCTGTGTTCACCTCTCATCTCTTGCAAACATTCAATGATGGGTTTTTTCAACCATGACCTTAACCTTAAAGGTGTAGCTCAATATTTTGGGAAATATATTTTATCACTAAACTGCTAAAAGTTAGCTGAGAAGATCAACATCACTCTCATGCCTGTGTGAGAGCTGTTTATAAAGACTGGAAGAGAGAACCAGCGAGCCTGGCTCTGCACAAGGTTAAACAACTTTGCCTACAGTTACCTCTAAAGCTTATTAATTAACATGATGTGCCTCTTTAAGCATTGGTCTTGTCATCTAACTCAAGGCAAGACAGCAAATAAACCTTTTTCCCCAACATTGTATTTGCCTACATTTATACACTAAGGGGGCAGATCATACAGGGCTAATATGGAAGGTCACTTTCAGAACTTGTTGAATATACTACCTCGAATCAGTCATCATTACCTGGCACAGCATTGCATTGGACAATTAAATACACTCACTCTTTGGGGTATATTGTTTTAATATTTCACTGAAGACCTTCTTAACTTTACTTTGATATGAGGAAGTAACCTAGTCTTCTCTTATGCTCCTTATTACCTCCGCCAAGGAGGTTATGTTTTCGCCGGCATTGGTCTGTTTGTCTGTTTGTTTGTCTGCAAAATAACTCAAAAAGTTCTGATCAGATTTTGATGAAATTTTCAGGAAAGGTTGATAATGGGACAAGGAACAGATGATAACATTTTGGTGGTGATCGGTTGAAGCGAAGTGGATAAAATAATAAAATGGCAGGAAATCCGAGCTGCTTGGCAGAGGTCTGCGCTCTCCGACTGCTTTTCTAGTTTTCAGACAATTATTTGGTTGATGTGTCATCAACCAAAGGTGTCATCATTTCTGCACACCATGGGTACGTTACATTTGTATGTTAATGGATTTGTCAAAATGTTTCTTTACACTTCAGTAATGCTGTGGTTAATGTGTGTTTAGGTTTAGGCACAAAAAATACTTGGTTGCGCTTAAATGACACTTTTCATGGCACAATTCCAGTTTGAAACGCAGCAATGTCTTAATGAAAAACACAACCGCTTCTTGTGGCACTATCCTCGGAGGATAAACAGTGAAGATGGCTGAAAACATCAAAGTGTGGGGGCTAAAAAGCTGCTGGAACTACAGCGATAACTTGCTTAAGTACAACTAGTTTTGTTGTTTGTTGGGCGTCTCGTCCAAGTGTCTCGTCGTCCACCATCCCCTCCACTCACTACGTCACTTTGGAGACATTGATATGTATGAAATCATGGTTCGTGGTTTGCAGAAAAGTACAATGCCAACAATTTCTTCTAACGACTGGGCTGGTTTCATTTAGAACGTTTCTCCTTTCATTTTCACATTCGTAGGAACCTCATCAAGGAGCATCTCTTTTACACTCCAACAATCCAGACCTATCTGCGGGGTCCAAGGATTTAAAAGCTGATGATCACACACACCAGGCTTTGTTGGAAATCCATCATACCCTGCTCTGATATTTCTCTCCCCTCCCTCTCCTTCAACCCACCAAATGGATTACTGTGCTCCCCGGGGGCCCATGATGTCATGGAAAAATGAAATACTTACTGCTGTAGGATCACTAAGACCTCTGTGCGGTTCCTCCGACTGCTGTCCTTTGCCCTGGTAATAACTTAATAATGATGATGGCTTCATGTCAGGGAGCTAATTGCAGCAGGTTTTATGGTGTGTGTACCACAGTGAATGTTCGCTAATAAAGGGCGAATGTAATAGTTCATTATCTAATCATAATCATAAAACACTGCATTAATGGAGCTCTCCGCACTGTTCCTGTTCCTCCCATCTGTCTGTAACCTTTTGTTCACACAGTATGACATAAAACAAATGATGACACCAGATCTGTATTTTTTGCAAAGAACAATAACAATATTTTATTAACTCCAAATAATATCAGATGCAGCAAACAAAGATTAATTTTTCAAATGCAAGGTGGCGATATTCAAATAATTACATTCAGCCAAAAGAGGAAGAAAAGTATTAAAAAGGAAAAAAAGGGGAAAAAAGAAAGACAGGATTGAGGTTTCAGAGGGAGGAGAAGGTGGAGTGTGTGTTTCACTGATGCTGACGGTGATATGTAACCCACGGAGGATGGAACGGGACAGTACATTCATTTTGGGTCACCTATATTCCTCATACCCTGTTAGTTCATAATGTCTTTGTCTCTGCTGGGCGTGAGTTGTATGGCTTTGCTCTCTGAACTCTCACAAGCCTCTTTTCATTTTGTGTGTGTGTGTGTGTGTGTGTGTGTGTGTGTGTCCAGTGTCACTGTGTGCACCCAAACCCCCCGAGGATTGTGGGACGTTTTAATTAAGACGGTGGAGGCTAATGTGGGTTAAACACAGACCATCTCACTCTGAAGATTACACTCTCCACACTCAGGTCCTGCAGCAGTGTTCACAGTCTCAGTCGTGTTCACAGGTTTTGTCCTGATATTCACCGCTGGGGGCCGGTGGTGTGGCGAGCGCGGTCCCCGGGCCCTTCAGCTTTGTTCTAAAATGGTAAGTAGGCTATAGGGTGACAGGGGCACCACCACCAACTGAATATTCATACGCCCTCCTGCCTCGACACTGTCCCACAGATGTTTTGATGTCTTTTTATAGCGCTGGGTTCTCCCATCACTATCACACACACGCACACACACACTCACAGCGAGAGAATCTGGAGCACTTCTCTCTGATAAGTATCCAATGTCAGCGCTTGCCTGAAGCAACAAACTACACTGCCCAGAGACACACACACACACTCACAGAGAAAGAAACATGCTTCACTCTGAAGACATCTGTCTCACTCAAGGACAGCTGGGTGTTCTTCTGTTATTGGGCTACGAAATATTAATCACTTCCGCACTGAGAGCGAGGAACACTTCCACAAAGCGATATGAGTTTTCTGGGACAGCTAACCTCAAAAGATGCAGCGGTGAGGAGGTGTAGGAGGAGGAGGAGGTGGAGAGAAAAGGGAGGGAAGGGAGGGTGCCGATGGAGCGAAGGGGAAAAAGGGTGAAATAAAAAGACAGACAGGAGAGAGATACGCATCTCCTGTTCGTCAGGCGGTTTTATAATCACGGGCTAATTGCCTGTCGGCAAAGGTAGCACTCAGATGTCCTCTTAGTTACGTAATGAGCCCCCTGTGGGGATAGATGGAAGGTGGGAGGGAAAGAAAGAGGAAAGGATGGAGACAAAGGGGGCGGGAGGAGAGGAGGGTGAGGGGGCAGGAAATGACAGGACAGAGACAGAAGGATGGAGAGGGGAAACATTCATCAGGCTGTCTGTGCGTGTGTCAGCAGGAACGCTTCTGTTTCTATTCTTGTGAGGACAAAATGTTCTCGACAAGGATAGGAAGACGAAGAAATCCACCAAAGTGCCACTTCTACAAAGGGATTAGGGTTCAGATCAGATTCAGGACAGGTGAGGGTTAAGACTGGATGAATGAATGTGGTCGATGTGAGAGAGACAACAAGTCAGCTGGGTGAATGAAAAACACATCACACCAAGGTGCCCGTCGTCTCTCACACACTCACACTGTGCTGGGGAAGAGGATGGAGGACACTCGGAGGGACAGATGGAGCAAATGCACTGTGGTGGACAGAGGAAGCACATAAATGGGGAAAGGGTGGGGGGGGGCAATGGCACGCTCTCGTCACCGCGCCAGGAAAAAAGCATAACCTCGCCACGCCAGCATCGCTCGGCTTTTAATGTCAACCAAAAGGACAATGACGCTCCCACTGTAACCTCCAGCGACAGCAGGAGAATACACACCGGAGGTGCAACAGGATATTTGGTGCCTCTGTCGATCAGATTTTAGCAGGGTTTGACTCCGCACTCGCTCATTTAAAAAGGGAGGAGAGGAAGGAAGCCAAGCTATGGCCTAAATGACAGTGTGGAAGATGTGATGATGAAGATGATGACTATGAGACAACTTGGGAGGTCAAAGGTGACGAATGAAAGGCACAGCTTCAATGGTTCCCCCTGAGTTGTCGCTGTCTTTTCCAACTGCCCTGACCGGGACTCCTCATTTTCATTTTTTTTTTAAATTCAGAAGTCCGACTCAGTGATGTCATCGCGTCAAAATAATTTCCAGATGTAAGTACTGCATGCTTTTTTTTCTCCAGCACCAGTAAAAGTTTAACCTCCAACAAGAGCTCAGCTACACCAGACACTGCTTTAAAGGGAATCGCTGCATTGGAGGGGTTTTGGAATGGATATACAGTGCAAGCTTGAGGAGCTTGCTGACATCTTGCAATACAACCACATACACACACACATATAAACACACACTACCACACACACATTTACACAAAACGTCAAACACACACACACTGAGGCTTCTCTAAACAGTCAAACAACATTAAAGAAGGACGTGGGGACTGAATCTGTGCTTTAATTATTTGTAGAAAATAACTACGCACGCCAGGCATGTTCTACACAAACGCACACACACGAGCACACACACACGCGGAGGATGAATGACGAGTGGTGTTATGAGTGCGGGCGGGATGCATCGATGATCTGGTCCAATGGGATTTCCTGAGTTGTATGAATGACAGTCCCTCTGGGAGAACCTCAACAGGGCTCCTCACATCGCCATGGAGATGGGAGTTTCGGCATGTGTCACACAAACATGCCATTTTGCAAATATCATAAAAAAGAAGTGAACGTACAGAATAAAAGGCAAAGCTTTTCAGGAGTCAGTATGAGAGGAAAGAAAGAAGAGCATTTGGAAAGTTTTGGAAAAAGAAAACGAGAGAGCTCTTCATGAGGATCATGACGAATGGCAATAACAAACCGTATCACAGTATCCTCTTTTGAAATAAAAAAGAAAATAAAAACTTTTTTGTTCACATTTGTTTCGTTAAGTTTTTTTTTTCCCAGTAAACTATATCACACAGTGATAACGAAGAAAAGGAGAAATCTACAGCCACATTAGCTTCGTGCAAAAAACCACATACACTGGCACGCCGCATAGGCAAAGAGATCAAAGCAAGACAACGCATACAAAAATATAGAAAATCTCCGATGCAACTCGTCTTCACAGAAAAAAAACTTTTCTGTCTTCTCCAGCTGCGCCACTTCCTGCCGAACACCTATCGCCGAAGGGTCACTTCAGGAACATTCTGTCAGTGTTTGTCGTCACTGCTGCTGCTGCTGCTGTGTATTTTTTTTAAGACAACCAAAGTTCTCGTGTCTTCCATGCAGGAATCCACAGAACCTCAAAAATATCCAGTAGTTATAGTTAATCATTATGGCAGATGTCCATCATAATGATGTTTGGAATAATGTGAACAACAACATGTTTGAGTGATAGAAAACTAGTACAATAAAAGCATATCATTTCTGTTATATCATTTGTGACAAATCTTTTTCTTTTTTTAAACTTTGTTATTTTAAAATACATACTATGTCCTGTCACTTTGAAGACATTCCAGCATTTGCTCATAATTGGTAGTGACAGGGTTAAATAGTTTGGCATACTCAGCAAGCCATGCCCGAAAGGATGCTATTTTGTCTCTTGCAAAGGAGGAGGGGGAGGGAGGGGAGGAGAGGGAGGGCAGGTCCCAGGGTGCAGTGTCAGCCCTCCCTCCCTTGGAGACGTCGGGGAGGTGGGCGGGGGTTATACAGAACAGCTGAGATTACAAACCGTGCTCAAGACTGGGTCAGCCCATCGATTTCAGCACTTGCAAAACACATGCAAAGATAAGTCAGAGTTTTGGACTCAGTCATTCTGTCTGCCTGTTGGTGCCATCGGTGGCGTCGCAGGTAGGGACGGAGACGAAAAACTGTGTGTGTCACACCCACGTGTTCGTCGCTGGACTGCTGTGGCGAGTCCGGCGCTCCTGTTTTCACACTGATAAAAATGATTGTTTGGACGCCTTCAAAGAAAAGAGTTGGTACATCGAATGGAGACAAAGCAGTCACATGGTGGAACGTAGGAGCTGAAATGCTGCAAGTAAGGCAAAGACGATGAATTCATGTCGCAGTCAGAGGAACAAAAAAAAACAGCATGCGCGGCGGCGGTTCAAACTTTTCAGACACCATGGAGGAGAGGGGAAGTTGTTGCAAAAAAGAAATCCCTCCAAAGAGTGTGGAGGGATGAAACACTGAGGTGAGATGAGAGGAGTCACTGGTTGTTTGGCTCTGCTGCCCTCTCCTCCTCCTCCTCTTCATCCTCCTCATCCAGAGAAACGACCCCAGAGGAGGCCACATCTGAGACCCTCCTGCGTGGGTCGTAGTCAGGCGGGTACTCCCCTCCGTTGCCCTCCGCCTCCACCTGGCACACGGGGCTCTCATAGTCCTTGCAGGGGGTGTCGTCGTCCTCGCCAGGTGACAGGTACGTCTCAGAGTAAGACATGGAGTAGCAAGGAGAGTCCTGACCCCCGCAGGGCCTGATGCCCCGCCCTCCCCCGCCCAGGCTGTGGAAGCCGCAGTCCCCCCCGCTGTGCCCGCTCTGCCCCGCCCTCTGCAGTCTGGCCAGCAGCAGCTCCTCCCCTCCCTGCAGCGCTGACAGGATCTTGGCGGCGAGCTCGGCCGCGTTGCTGTGGGAGTGGGTCCCGCGGTGGCCGCTCAGGTCACGCAGCAGCGGGTGGTGTTCGTCCAGGCTGCAGAGGCTGGAAGAGCCCGGGCTGCCTGCCGTGGGGGACGGCTCTCCGCTGCCACCTCCCTCTCCGCCTCCTCCTCCACCCTCGCAACAGGGCCCTCGCAGGCCCAGGTGTTGGCAAAGCTGGCTGTGGATCAGGTCCTTCAAGTATGGAGGATATGACGACACATCTAGAGGGAAAGACACAGACTGTGAGCATGAAGTCCTGAAGAGAGGACCAACGATAAGAGAAGAAATAATGTAACTGTAACATCTCCTGTAGCATCGCTGATTGGAATTACAGCAGCTAATCCTACATTTAGACACTTAAGAGAAACTTCACTCTTTCTAGTACTGTTCACATTTTTATTTATTTAAAGGTTTTAAAGTTTTGAACCACTAATGGCCAGGGATCGGTTGCACAAAACACCTTAAGTTTTCTCCTTAAGTATAACACTCCTGAAGGACTTACACAGTTGCACAGAATCCCGTAAAAGTTTTTCGTTTATTAAGGAAAAACATTAACTAATTGACTGTGTTACGGCCACCGCCGCCGCACCCCTGCCTCATAGTTTAACTTGATGTATAGTTGTGTGTTTCATGCTGAGCAGGCTGTGTGACCCCCGGCACCTGATTGGCTCACGCTGAGGAGGTGTGCCTTCCCTCCACCTTCCATCTCCTGGCCGCGTCTCCTTCGTTTGGATTGGCACGGTACCACATCAGCTCCACCAATCCCCAGGCTGCAGTTGAGGAGCAAGGCTATATAAGCCTCAGCCAGATCATCAGTCGGGCGGCTGTAGAGCAGCTTGCCAAACGTGTCTCCGGAGTTATGTAAATGTTAATGTGGCATTAACTTGAATGATTGAAGTATATGAGGCACTAGATAGATAGGACTGGGCTAGGTAAAGTGAGGTTCAATAACTGATTGCACTAACGATACTGATAGGTATCCCTCCTGTTTAGACACACTAGGTTAAGGGGTGCTGCTCTAATTGTGTTATGTTTTGAACCAGTCAAGAGTTAGTTAGCGATTTTGTTTCTTGCTTTTGATTTATTTAGTCTCCTTATTAATACTCTAGTTTTGGTTCTATTTGTTTCTTTAAGTTGAGCAGCATCCATCAGCCCTTTCCTTTAGCTTCGCCTCACAATTTCTGTTTGCCAAACCTTGTTTAATAAATAATTTTACTTTTACCTATTACAACTGGTTTATGTTGCTTCCCTTTTCCCACCACGAGCTAGGGGTCGTAACAGACTGCATTGAAAAAGATTTTACAGTGGTAGAAGTTTCCATGGAGATTGTTGACTTGGACTCACGCTTGTGATGCCTGTTATCATCTCACAGAGAAAAATTGCAGAAGAAAAGAAGACAAGAAAACCATATTGGTCCGAGGAGGAATAGATTAAACTTCTGAAGGAATACAATCATAGAAGGCACTACAAAGTACATTTGATCCCCAAATACCAGAGAACAGAAAACTACTGTAGGAAGAAGCAATGAAAAATGAATTCAGTCAAATCTAAAGTGTAAAATCAAAAGTGTATCTGTTGGGTTCTCCTGGTCGCAGAACACTCTTCTCAGGGTGTGTTAGTGTTTTTCATTTATCACCATAAACTCGGTCATGTTGCAGTTAAGATAAAGTCAGAGGTACCTAAGTTTTTTACCTTGCTTTGGTTGCTAAGGTCTTTTGTGCAACGGTCGAGGGATTCCTTAAGTATTAGACCAAGACAAGGAGAAAACCATAAATACTTAAGTGAACACTTTAAAGAAACTTTAGGAGAAGCCTTCAGGGTGTTTTGTGCAATCGATTTTATTTTGAGGAAACTTTAACTAGGACTTTAAGGAAAATCTTAACATAAGGTGATCTGTGCAACCAGCAGAGGTGGGTAGAGTAGCCAAATATTGTACTCAAGTAAGAGTACTGATACTTTAGAACAATATTACTCAANAAGTAAAAGTAAAAAGTATTTTGCATTAAAACTACTCTGAAAAGTACAATTTATCCAAAAAGTTACTCAAGAAAATGTAACTCAGTAAATGTAACTAGTTACTACCCACCTCTGGCAACCAGCCCCAGGGGCAAACAAGGTGGGGGCTTCTGGGGCTCAAACCCCAGATGTTATTAATTAGATTATTAATCACATGTTCCTCTGTTAACACATTTACATGGTATTGTTAGAGATCCTTGATTTACAGTTACGGCAGCCCAGATTATATCTTATCAGGGCATTGATTCAGATGTAGCAGATTTGTTGGCTAAACATTTACCCAGTGAACTCTGCTCCGGCATAGTATAACAAAAACAGGTGTAAAGATTAGTAATGCTGTTTACCCTACCTATGTTATGTCACTTAAAAACGTAACATCAGACATATTTTTCCTCTCTGAAGGTGGCAGGAGTGAAAATGAATCATTCAACATTTGTTGTGTTCTGGTTTCAGGATGATGAAGACAGATGGAGGACAATCAGGTACAAGGATGTAGGCTCTACAGGATGATTTGTTTTTAACTTGGCAACTATTTTTCACAAATGATGTACATATTTTGAGGTAAAATAAATAACTTGAACAATAGTGCATATAGCTGCCGAAAATCCCCCGTGGTTTGGGCTGAGCCCTGAATGCATGTAACACTATAGAGCTCTGTTTTGATGAGTGGTTTGTATCTCTTACTTTATTAACACGTGAATCTGCCAACTGGTGTCACACACTTATAATTCTCATGTGCAAACGGCGACAAATAGGTTCCCCCTGAAGGTTTTTTAGCCAAAGTTTAAACCAGCTTAAACCTGCTAAATGCCGACTAATTTAGCTAAATGTGTTATATTTCTGATCTTTTGTCAGGTTTAACTTACGTGTTTCAAAGGCATCTGTGTATTATGAACATAACAGAGCACAATATGAATTAAAACTGTAATTTCTCCTCATGATAGGCAATATTTATGTGCATTACTTTTTTTTACATAAGAGTAGTCAGAAGCAGGTGTAGATCTTGATAGTACCTCCAAAAAGATCAGAGCTACTAACAAATTGATAAAAGCCAAAATACATGTATATTTCCTTCTGCGAACAGTTTACACACAAATTTGTTCTGCTTGTGTTTCATGACTGAGACCTAATGTGTTTTACTGAACATACACTTAATGTAAAGTTACCTCATAGGGTACTTTTAATATCTTTTGCAACAGGAAGCCCAACTTATTTTTGTCAAACAGATAAAGTTGATTCTTTTTAAAGAGGAACTAACGTTTTTTTCAACCTGGGCCCTATTTTCCGATCTACTTTTGTCTAAATGAGTGATAGGATGTTCAATATGTGACATTTCTCCAGTATGAAGCTAGGGCTGACCTGCCTGCAGCCCGTGAGCGCGCGCTATATTAAATAATAGGGCACTCAGACA
>NC_065507.1:3546253-3563731 GCF_006386435.1 Epinephelus moara | reverse complement strand
TTCATTTCTCCTTTCCATTATGTTGTCAGATAATTATACTAACAATCCGAGCCTATCTGTGTGAAAAAAATGCACTTTTAGTGGACGTATTTTGACGTTGTTTGACGCTGTCTGAGTGCCCTATTATTTAATATAGCGTGCGCTCACGGGCTGCAGGTGTAAGGAAATCGCTCAACTTCAGCAAACACTGAAATGAAGAGACTCGGAGAACCACGGAGAAAAGTTACAGCCAACGGGATTACTTTATTTGCAAAATACAGCTCAATAGAACAAGTTGCAGATCACAAACAGTATGACAGAACAGCCGAAACAGCTCCGCTTATCCAACTTCCAAAAGCCTTTATACTATTGAGTGTGTGTGCGTCTGTTCGTTTGTGTGCGTGTGTGTGTGTGTGTTTGTGTGTGTGTGTGGGTGTGTGTGTGTGTGTGTGTGTGTGGACAGGTCTGGGCTTATGATCTAGTTGTCCCTATAGGTTTGATTTCTCGGGAACCCTAAGTGTTTTCCTTTCTGTTTGATTTCCAAGAATTGGAACTGCGCACGAACCTCAATTTATCAAAACAACTCCTTTATCGGAGTTTCCCTAGCATTCCGAACGTCACTTAACTCAAAAACAACTTCTTATAAGGATTCTTTCCTATTGCGAAACCTAGCCTATCTGTTCCAACGGTCAGGTCACCCTGACCCCAAAATGTTCTACTCTATTTGATTTCCCAGAGCTTGACTATGCAAAAACTACTCAACTTACCAAAACACCTCTAAAGAGTCCTTTTTATTGCCAAATCTGACATTTGATCAACTGCTTCCAAAACCTTGTGTAACTGACCTTATTTTCACCTTTAGTATAAAATGATACATTATCTGCCTCTACACAGGCAGGTCAGCCCTAGCTTCGTACTGGAGAAATGTCACATATTGAACATGCTATCACTCATTTAGACAAAAGTAGATCGGAAAATAGGGCCCAGGTTGAAAAAAACATTAGTTCCCCTTTAAGCTTCCAGTGCTTAAAAAGAAATGTCTGAGAAATAATATCAGTGTTCTATTTTTTAAAGCAGTCAATACACTAATTAAGTTGCATGTTAAAATATTAGTTACCATCATCTAATCAGGCTGTTCTCACTAATTCTTCTTATGTTTTCCGACAAAAAACAATGCAACAAATTCATACAAAAAAAGGGCTGCATTCAAGTGACCAATACGATGATGGCAGTAAACAAGGAAGTAGTCCCAAGTGCTTGTAAGGAGGCAGGTTGGGGGGTGGATGGGTCACAGAAAACTGACTTGTCCCTGGAATCACAATTTCAGATCCGTCTGAACACTGAGTGAACTTTGAGTCATCTAAAAATAACTGTACATTAAGGTAATGTAATGTAACGTCATTCGTGGGGCGCAAATTTGTAGGACATCATACGAACAATTATGAGAATATGTTGATCTGCTGCAGAACATGGGTGGAAAAATGAGAAAAAAAGAACCAAGATATATGTAGGAAAATTCTGAAAAATATATGATACAACACTGTACCCAATGTAGGAATTTCTGCAAAACACATAATGTGGAAAAATATCAAGATCTATGTAACAAACAATCTGATTACAGTAGCGTTAAGAACCTAGCTGCAAAATCAAACTGTGATGAGATCGAGAACTGTATTATCATCAAGTGTGAAACTCTATATAATCTGCTCTCAATAAGAGAAGTGTTGCAGCACTGGTTTCATGAAGAGTTGATTAAAATCTTCTTCAGGCCAGTACGTGTGAAACTCCACCCACTGAATGGCCTTTGCCAGAAGGTAAGAAGCCATAGGTGGATATATGAAGATAGAGAAGCAACCCTGAGCTGAATGTTATTAGCTGCCTGCAGTACAGGTTATTGGTGGTTCAGTGTAATCAAGATGAAAGCTCCGGTATACACACACACGCCCACATGCATACACACAGCCATGGTCAAATACACTCTGTGTATTTATAACCCGCTCACACACCATCCTCACACAGACACTGTCTCTGCAGCAAAGGAAATGATATTAAAGTTGCAGGAGGGATATCAAATTGCGCCGAGGAACAAAAAAAAAATGTTGGGAGAGGATGAAAACTAGGGCACTGGGACAATGAAAGATACAGAGGGAGGGGAGGGGGGTGATGGATGAGGAAGAGGCTGTGTGACGGGGTATTAGGAACGAGGGAGACAATGTGAAGGAAATAAATGTAGCTTTACCGCTGTTATTGTGCTGTATAAGTGTAACGTGTGTGTGTGTGTGTGTGTGTGTGTGTGTGTGTGTACATACCTGTGCTCTGTGTGGTGGGCTCATTGGAAGGCAGAAAGTCCTCATCGTATGAGTCATCATTGGACTCGTCGCCGTCCACAGAGGACCAGGCCCTCAGCTTAGCCTCCGCGATGGCGAACTGCTCGGCCACACCTGCGTACACACACGTACACACACACACATGAGCTGCACGTGTACACAGACAAATAAATGGTTGGCATGGTAACAAGGAGGCAGCGGTCCTTTGTGTCTCCAGGTCATGTAGCTGTTTATGACTGGCGGGTTTGTGTGGCGAACAAAGTGCACGCCGTAGCATTAGACGAGACAGACAGCACTCCCGTTACAGTCGGTGTTCTTCAGTGGTCATTTAGCTGGTGCACTTAAGATGGCTGTCAGTGAGTGTTTGATAGTGTTGTTGTGCAGGTTGTGTTCCTGTCAGTGCAGAGGAGAGAGTACGTTGGAGGAAGCACAAAGAAGAGCCAATGAAAGCACAGAAAAAAATCTGTATGTGACTGGAAATGTCAGGAGACATATGTAAGTAAAGTTAACAGGGTCTGCATCATTGTTGATGAGCAGGAGGGAATCACCTGCAGCATCACGACTCACATGGGAAATTTAGCATAATGTAAATGTTTCTTAGAAATAATTCCAATACCACAAATTAACTTCACACTCCCCACTCTGCTGCTACCAGACTGTCTTTTAACCCAACAGAGTGCTGCAGGAACGAGTCCTAAAACCTGTGAATAAGTGTCCTCATCTCGAAGTCAATAGGTTTTTTGATTTTGATTTATCTGATTCACCGGAGTACAATAAGTCTGTGTCTTTACAGACTCTCTTTGTGTGCTGGTGGAAGTCAGATATTGTAAATGAATGCCATTCTGTCAAAGATAATAAAAGAGGTAAGTGATAATGCCCGACGAGGTGTCCATGATCACTTCTTAACAGCCTTGGTGGAGGCGTAAACCACCTCCACAAAGGCCATTAAAAAGTGATCATGCACACCTCGAAGGGAATTATCCTGCTTATACCATGGTCACTTACCAAAGAAATAAATAGAAAGAGTAGTCGTTCAGTCTTTCCTCCACATTAATGTGTCTAAGACCAGTAAGATGTTTATTGATTTTTGGAGGAGGCCCTCCGAGATGACAAGTTCAATATTGATGTGAACACTGACGTCAGCTGTGAGAAGGCAAACCAATGGCTACTCTTTTTAAGGAAGCTGAGGAGTTTCAATGTAAATAGGACAATCATGAAATTCTATTCTGCTTTTATCGAGTCTGTTCTTTCTTAACATGTCCTTGGTAACACCTGAGGGTTTACCTAATACCTGGAACAATCATTGCCGCCTGTAAGGTTTTTATGCAACGGAAAGTTATTCAGCTCATGAAGACCTGTGGCCCAGCTATTAGCCAGTAAGCTAATGTTATGCTAGCAAGATTCAGAGTCAATAAAACTGCATATCAAGATTTTCACGAACAAGCCATACGCCATGTTTAATATTACTGTCAGCTGCAGCATGAAGTAGCAAGTCCACTATCGGACGGGATGTCCGATGATTGCTTCAGGTCAGAGGGGCAGTGTCGTACCTGCAAGGTGTGTTATAGTCTCCCTCCTGTGGTGACCAGAGGATGAGGCACTGAAGGACTGATGTTACTCTCAGTGTTGTAAATTAATTGTAATCAGATTACAGATACTAATACTATTATGTAGCCGGCACATTAATTTAGATCAGTAAACAGACAGTTTCACCGGAGCTACCTAAACATTTGCATTTGTGCAGGTTAGGGTCGCAATAAATACATGTGTATTGGTTGAATATGAGCAAAGTTTCCCTGCTTCCCTTCACTGGTTCCTGTACAGCAGGGTCAGTCTTTGTTTCACGGTTATAATCATTAAAAGCAAAAGCAGCATGTGTATACATTCAGTAGGCTATATCTTCAGTAGCTAGCTAGCTAACCCTACACTTTTCAGG
Organism: Epinephelus moara; assembly: GCF_006386435.1. NCBI lineage: Eukaryota > Metazoa > Chordata > Actinopteri > Perciformes > Serranidae > Epinephelus > Epinephelus moara. The sequence goes on along the minus strand of NC_065507.1, from coordinate 3,559,489 downwards.
GTTTGATTTTGGTTTTGGAACAGGGAAGAAACGTATATCTTTTTCCAACCTCTCCAGGTAACGAGTATCATTAATACACGACGTGCCCCAGGCACAACATTTAGCTCCAAATCCACAAAACCAGCCTGAAAATGAAGGAAATCTGAAACGACTGCATTAGAGTCAATGGAGCACAGCTGTGTTGGTGTCGGACCCTGGTCTGAGCCGTTTGCTACAGGCCTTTATTTGTCAGAATGTGCAGCCACACCAGGCCAGTCAAAATTGAAGTCTTATGCCAATCACCATATTTTGCAACTAACTAAACTCACACACATAAGAGACCACAGAGAGGACATCAGTGTGTGTGTGTGTGTGGCTGAGGTGACTCAGCATGTGCCAGAACCAGTAAACTACAAAGTCCCAGTGACCAATCCCCTCCAATCATCATCAGGAGCTGGCCAATCAGGGAGGAAGACTCTGTGTCTCTTTTATCTCTGTGCTCAGCTTGGTCCACTCAGTCCATCTGTTCTGTATTCCTCTCTGTCCGTCCACTCTCTCCTTCATGTCACGCCTGTCTTCCAATCCTCTCCCTCAGTGAAACACTCTATCGACTCACCTGACTCTCCTCATTCCTGCCGCTCCTTTTTGTTTCACCTCCCAATCTCTCAGCCTCGTCCCTCACTTCTCATTTTGATTTCTATCTCTCTGAATCTCTGTCCTCAGTCCCACTCTCTTTGTGCCTCTGTCTCTCTTTCTGCTCAGCGCTCAGTATTCATGCGCGGTCTCCCACAGAGAGAGATCGATGCTCTCATTCATCTTCCACTATGGGCCCTGAACTCTCCTCACAAACACTCGCACATCCTCCAGCAACTGTAACCGTGTGTGTGTGCAGGCTGCTCTAGTTCTCTTTTGAAAGCCTCCTCTAATTCCTTTCACTTTAGGAAGAAAGGCAGTTTTCACCTGCATTCAGACGTTTTATGTCACTGACCCACATACCACACATAAATGCCAAGAATAGGGATAAAGACGAACTGTACGCCTACAGAAAGATACACACACACAACCATATCTGTGTTCTGACAATAAAACCATAGCCAGCAACATGCAGGAGGTGACCTTGTTTAATTCAGACTATAGAAATACTTAACAATATTACTTTGTGTACAAAATACAAGCTAAACAGATTTAAATTTAGACTTTTATTACAAGATACAAATAACATTTGGACAGCCAAGTATCAAAGTCTCAATCACTGGAGCAGATTGTCATGTTAATATCAAAATGAAATGGTAACTTTGTAAAAGGTGTCATATAGAAATTATAATAATCTGTTTATATGTGTCCCAATTTTGCAAAAATGTGCTTACTGTTAAATCTGAAAATGAAACAGAGTCTGTTTCTTCCTCTGATACACAGACACAGACAAACACACACCGTGGCACACTGCTGCTCCGTTTCTGCCCTAAGGGCTCATTTATGCTCCCTTTACATACGAACATAGACGTGTCCGTTTCAAATGTTGTAAACGTCAAGGCCCTCATACTTCCAAGTATCCTTTATGATGCGACAGAGACAGCCAATAGATGGCACTAAAGGGCAGAGTCAGAAGTATCGCACAACAAGAAACGAAGCCACAGTGGAGGAAGCTTTCAGAAAACCTGCACAAATATGGACAACGTGAACACAGAGTACGGACAGAAGGCTCCATCCATGTCCGTATAGGGGTGAGTTCAGAAATCCTCACTCAGAGGGCCGGAGCACACTCTCGTACAAACTGAACCGTTTGTAAATTTGGAGCGCGTTGGCACGCAGTCAGCAGCAATCACGAGTCGAATCCATGCGCACACACAAAGGCAGATTGTGTAGCCACACGGTGACGCGTAAACTCACTATGGAGAGCTAGGTGACAGTCTCTCCAAACAGCCACAGGGAACAGGTGAACAGAAACAAGCAACTTAGAGGCAGAGCTCTTGGGCAAGGACAGAAGGCATAGCGGTTGACTGGGGAGCAGATGAAACAGGAGGGTCAGAGGCAGGGGAGATAGCAGTCCGGGAATAAATGGTGGAAAAGCCTTGCATAGGAATGGCAAAGAACAATCTGGCAACGAGACTGTCAAGCTGGAGTCTTTATAGTGGCAGGAGGTAATAATCCACAGGTGAGTGGTGCTAGCTTGATGAGGTGGGTGTGGTGGAGCAGCAGGAGCGAGAGTTGTGTGGACAGGTAGTCTGGCAGGTAGGTGTGGTGGAGAGGCGGGCAGAGTGGAAAACTACTGAGTGAGCCAAGAAGATGGCAGTATGGCAGGTAAAAAGTGCCCACTGTGACAGGAGGCGGCTGTTTGTGAAACTAAAAGTCAATGTTGGCTTGTGTTAACTTGATGTATTTACATCCTTTACATGTCACCTACTTACGTCACTTTATGACGTACTTTCGTCCCATGCATAAGAAACGTAGTTATTTTAATTGAAAACACAACTTTTCTAAACCTAACTAAATAATTTCACAAAAAAATACAGCGGTCACCAAACAAACAGAAGATTCATTTGTGGGTTTTGAATGAAGTGGGAACGGGAAAGCAGAGATGTTTTGTGCGTAATGGATAAACTCNGTTTAGATTACGTGTGTCAAAGGCATTGTGTACATAACAGAGCGCAGTACGAGTTAAAATTGTAATTTCCAATAGTGAAGAGCAATATTTATGTGCTTTACTACATTTACACAAGCACTACAAGTGGTCAGGAGCAGGAGTAGATTTTGTTAGTAGCTACGAAAAGACCAGAGCTACTAAAATATTGATGAATGCAGACATGCACGTAAATTTCCGTCTGCAAACAGTTTACACACAAATTCCTTCTGCTCACGTTTCATGAANAGTGGTCAGGAGCAGGAGTAGATTTTGTTAGTAGCTACGAAAAGATCAGAGCTACTAAAATATTGATGAATGCAGACATGCACGTAAATTCCATCTGCAAACAGTTTACACACAAATTCCTTCTGCTCACGTTTCATGAATGAGACCCAATGTGTGCCACCACACGTAATGTGGCATTAAGAGGTTGTGGTCATTGCATGTATTTCTGTGAGATCAGGATGATTGGGCTGTCGCTTGTAGCAACTACAGTTTTTCCAACACCTACTGCCAGTTTCCAAATTTGGATTTTTCCACAGGCCTGTTTGCTGCTGTGACCGTGTTAACCTGGTGAGCAGGACTTGGTCAGTCCACATAAACCTCTGCTGTCCACTACAGTGCACCAGAAACTGGAAAAATGGCACTCTAATGCACACATAGACGCAGCTACAGACATGTACTATCATATCCTCACACTCACACACTCTCTCTTTCCTACACATGTACGCACACACACACACACACACACACACACACACACACACACACACACAGTGACATAAGCCTCTTTGTGTTGGTCAAGGCTGGCAGCCAGTTTCATGCACTGCGAACAGACACTGCAGGATTACCTTCAAAGAATGTGTGTGTGTGTGCTGGCAGAAGTCAGACCATCAATAGGACAACCCCACCTGCATTTTTCAATTCTCAGGACGCCTCCCACACAAACACACGCCGCTGTGTTCTCCTGTAAGGAGCCTGCTGCATACAGACCACAACACACCACACACTCACTTCACACATTCGCACATGTTCACTTTATAGACGAACGTGCTCGCTGACATTCACGCAGTGTGTCCAGTCACCCTCAGTAACACCATCACAGGGCTACAAGGAAAGAGTTGGCAAAAATAAATGGAGTCAGCACAACTGGCTCCCTGATGGAGTGGACGCGATGATGTAAGCTGAAGAGACAAGGAGAAATATAATGTGTTCTAACGTCTCTGGACTGCTAGTCAACTTCTACTGATTAAATAAAAGGGTGTTTATGTGCCATTTACACTGAAACAGGGCTTAATAAATTGATTTAATATATGCAATGGCCAGATTCAAGCTTTTCTGATCATATCCTATTAAATAATACATGAAATAATGACCTATCAAGAACTCAGCTTGTTTGAATCATCATTACAGTTACACATGAAACTACTATCCTCACCGAAGAATACTGAAATGGACCCTTTACTGTGATAATGGATCTCAAAGATGGGGCATCAGAAGAGAAGTGATGTAAATAGTAAGATATAAAAGTGGACAGAAAAAACAGAAAGGAGAACAGAGGAGGTTCGGTGGAAAATCGCTCAGTCACAGTGGCACTAGCCAGGAGCAAAACCTTACTGTGCAAATTAACCTTGAGAGTCTGCATTGCAGGGAGCGAGCCAGAGAACGGAGGCAGAGCGGGCAGGGTGAAAAAGACGGAGGAAAAGAGGAGATAAAGAGACGGAGGGCAGAGAGGGACATTAAAAGAGGGGACGGTGTGAAAAGGGTGAAGGGGGGGTAATGAATAAAGGGGGGCGGGAGTGAATGAAAGAAAAGTAAAAGATGAGGTGAGTAAAAGATAAGAGGAGACGGATGAGAGGAGCAAATCATCTGTATGTATGGAGGAGAGGAATGCAGGGCGATGACTGTGGCTGAGGAGTCGAACACCCCATCTGCACCTGGCATTAACCTGTGATCTGTATCTGGGAACTGTATCTGGATAATGACATCTGATCAGGGGCCTTTGCACTTACACCTGGTGTTTTAACGAGATCATCTGATCGCTGTAATCAGATCTCAGCATGCAATAAGAGGGAGGGCCAGAGAGGTGAAGCTGCTGTGTGGACTCTGCTTGTTTTTGAAGGGTTCATCCAAAGCTTTGAGACAGATGTGGAGCGAGGTGACCTTTCAACTTGCTTTGATTTGACTGATCTAAGGAAATAACCTTGATGAACTGCTGATATACTGTTTAGCCTTTCCTTGAATTGTTTCTGATCACTGTCGGGAGAATCAGGTCCAGACATTAGTTGGGTTTCCATCCACCTATTTTTATTTGCATTTTCAACAATTGCAAAAAAAACTTGAATGGAAACGCCAGAAATTCGAAAAAATACTGCATAAAAGTTTTAACGCGTGGAGGGGGTGGAAAAGTCAGTGTATCGATGTTAGGAAAATGAGACTTTTGGCAATGGAAACAGATTTAGTGAATAAATGATGACGTAGGCTACCGGATCCTATTTCTACTTCACTGGGAAGTGAAGTGCTGCTGGACAACTACTTCCCAAAAGTCCTTTATGCGCCTACGTTCCCATACACGCGGACAACGACGCGGTGGTCCCCTTCTCCCAATCTCTAACAGTAGTACTCAGGTCAGTGAGTGTAGTCTTTCTCATTTCTTTTTCAGGACACTTATGTACGCTGACAATGCTGATATGAATGTGACGAGAGCTCTCGCAATAGCCAAGAAGTTCCCAAGGAATCTCTCCATCTCGTCGTAGTCATGGATGTGCCGGTAGTTGTTTACAGCAGTTGTGGACATGAGACGCTCTCAATGACGTCATCTCATGGCGCCCTCTTCTTCTACGGGTGCTGTTTTGCATTTTTATTTTTATTTTTATTTTTCACGAGAAGCACCACCTACTGCTTGACCTGTTGACTCCAAATACTGGCAAAACAATAATGAATGGAAACATTCATAAATTCGCATTTTCTTTAGCACATTTTCACAAAATTTGCTTAAAATTTGCGATACATTTGGATGGAAACCCAGTTATTGTCCAGAGTTTCCTTTTCATGCATGTAGCACACAGCAGGAAGTCGTTCATGTCAGAAGCGTTCTCACCTACTGGAAAACACTCTGTTTTCTTTAAGCCCAATATACAGTGTGTGATTTTGGGCTGTCCCAGATGAAACGTGAAAGAAACGTGGCGATATCTTTGGTCGTGGCTCTACAGTAAAACGGTGGTCTTATGTCACACCGTAAGAGGGTCAGGGACAGCCGTTATCATGGTCTTGGGATCAATTCCGACAGTGTCATAAATTTGGGATGACCATCTCACTGTGTGACTGCTGTTACCACCTACGTCTACAAACCAACCAACAGAAATGCAGCATGAAATGACGCACTGATCAGCAGTAAACCCAAACACACAGACAGATAGCAGCTCGCCATGGAGGTGAAACACGCCAAAAGAAATGTGTGGGATTCCAGCAAAGAGGAAAACCTTGTGGGGTTGGAGAAGTAATAACCCGTGCAGCATCCTTGCGCTCTCAACATGGGAAGTTATTGCATCGTATGTCGTCGTTTCAACGTCTTGATTATTACTGACTAATGATCATGTGACATAAATACTCATCTGCTCCTTTTTACACATGTTCACCTTTTTGTTTCGATGGTTTTTCATTTAATTGGGATCTCCTCTGTGATATTTCATTAGTTTCTCACACTTCTGTTGCCCTCTTGCCCGAGGTGTGTGTGTGCCACCTCTTCAGTGTATTTGTTTTCAACTGATCTGTGCATATTCAAAAACCCTGGATCAGCTTAAACTGTGAGTGTCCCAAAGCAGGCTGTAATATTTATGTAGAAAACAAGAAAACAGAAGTCTTACCGGCGGCAAAGCGCGCCTCCTGCTCTCCCTCAGTGAGGTCGGAGTAAGAGTTGAAGTCTGATTCCAGAGCTGCTGGAGTGTCGATGGGCTTACACCAGCCTTTCCACTCTATCAGGTGGGCCACTCTGCCCTGAGCCATGGCTGTAGGCTTTGTCACATGGTCCTTCACAACCTGGGAAATGCCTGCAAGGAAAAAATAATGGGTTAGGCAACTGTATAACTTTTATGATGACTACACATTTTTAGTACGTGCATTCAAACTTTTACAGGGTGTAGAAACACCTGTGCTTAGTTATCAGCTGCATTAATAAACTTCAGTGTTAAATGATGCACCTACCATGCAGGGAAGATCGCGCTAATGCAGCAATCTCTTGAATGGTGAGAGCTCTTCTTGATTTTGGTAACATTTCAATGGTGTCATCAACATTCACCTGAAACGACAAGAGAAAAAAAAAGAGTGTGACTCAGGGGAAAACTGGTGCAGCAGCACAGCTCAGCATGAATGTGAGCCAGCTCCTGAATACATCGTGACTCACAGGATAACCCAGTGTTGTCTTTTCATGGAGAGGGGGCTCCTGTGTTCACAGCACTTCAACAACTTCAGTGTACTTCAAGGCCTTGGAAAGTGAGGAGTTTTCTCTTACGCACCAATCAATGCTTTTAATGAGTCACAAGCTGTATGCCAACAACCAAATGTAAACGTGCATGCACGTTCGTGAGCATATTGATTTGTGCTGAACAATTATTATAAAGCAGCTGCTCATAAGTGGGACTGTGTTTATGTTGGAATCATGAAAACCAAATCACTCTCATATCACTGATTAACATGTTTAATCTCGTCTGTTTAAACCATAGAAAAAGGTGGAAAAACAACAAGTTGTGGTCTCTCTTTTTAGTGCCCGGTATGATGTCAAGCCACTTACGAATCCACTAACTGTATCCACTATCTTTTCCCACAAACTGTTATCGTAGGGATCTGCTCACACTTTGTGCTACAGCAAGTGAACAAGACCTGATTAAACAGGGCACAAGTCAAGACCTCAGCCATGAAATATGGGAATTCATATTCCAGATTGTTACGACACCATGTGAAGACAATAAAGCCTCCACAAAAATAGCATTTTAAGTCTTGTGTGTGATTTATCCTGGCTTCATATGAGTAGAGGAAATCTCTGCTAGTTGCTAGGCTAATTAATACAATGTAAAATGCCATGAGCATGTGCTAATAACGTTAGCATGTTGTATTTGTTTGGAAAACGTGTTTAGTATAAGACAGTTGTTTTGTTAGTGAACCCTGTGAGCTGTAATGGAGCTGAATTTCGTAACGTTACCTTTGTTAAATGTTGCTGTTGTCCCTGGCTTCATGTGAGTAGAGGAAAAGTCCGCTAGCTGCTAGGCTAATTTATACAATGTAAAATGCCATAGGCTTGTGCTAATAACGTTAGCATGTTGTATTTGTGGGGAAAATGTGTCCAGATAAAGACAAGTGTTTGTCTGTGAATGCTGCGAGTTATAGTGAAGCTGATTTGTGTTCTTGTGTTTGAAACTGACTCTATTAAGCCATGTTTAATGTGTGTTTAATGTGTGTTTACTGTGTGTTTAATGTGTGTTTTGAATCAACTAAACTTTACAGCACTTCACAGAAACCCTGCTGTGGACTAATGTTTTGAAGGTGTAACTGCAGAGTGACACAGACACACCAACACACAAGAATAACTCCTCACAATGGTGTAGGCTACGTGTGTAGGCTGCAGCGTAGGCTCTGCATAGAGCTGACGCACAAGTATAAATCTGCCCTAAGGCTGCAAAGGTAATTGAGATGTCAGCTACTTGCCCTTCAAAGAATGACAGAGATTTTTGTAACATTGTATTAAGCCTACATGGCCTACACACATACAAATGGGATGCTGAATCAAAGCATCAAAATTAATATTTTATGCATGAAAGAGAAGTTTTGTGGGGCGGGCAGCACTAGCTGTTGAACGTGCATGTACTATAATGACTGTCACAGAGAAACTGACACCATATTTTGCAAAACGTATCAACTCTCGATAGGTCTGACACATTTATACGTGTTAATTTGAAGGAACGACACTGTCTGCTCATCACTATGCCTTAGCTGGGCACAGTGACTTCCAGGGGTCTTGCCGTCACAGGAAGTTGCCAGGCAACCAGCGCAGACAACAACTATTATATAACAAATTATTATGACATTTGTGCAGCTCATTATTGCTGTCTTATGAAACACAGACAGGCAGATTATTTCACCTCACCAAGTACAAACAAAAGGTGAGAAAAGTACAAGCCAATGATACCAATAGTTGTCGCCACAATGTAACTAAAGTGGTTCGGTAAATTAGCCAGATGGCTAATGAGCACACTAATAGTACATTAAGGGTAACTGAGCTGACTCTTCTCAAGCTACAAGTACGTTGCTGCACCTATGGCTGCAGACAAGAAGGCATACAGAGAAAAGCGGACGTCTACAGCTGTGCCAGATGTGGCTGATTGTAGACCTTAGATGCATCTGCAAATATTCAAGTAATTATATAGGAAAATGTGTTGAAAGGAAACTGATAAAGCTTTGTGTCCAGGTAATTTCCCCCACAGTGAGTGTACAGAACCAGACAGTAGACAAAGGATGGACCCCCTCCTCCCGTCTGTCCTCCATCAAATCTGTCTGCTCTGTAAAGTCAAACCACAAAGGGAGTATCGGATGTTGACAAGTTCCTTTGTCTGCTAACTCTTTTTATAGCCCTACCTGTACTCACGTGGGAAACGGCGCACGTCAACAGCAAAGGCCACATGCTGAGCTGACGCTGCCGTGTTGTTACTCAATATGGGTCAACGCACTTGGCTGGCTGAGCAATCTGATGACTGGTTTAGGCAGACAACTATATCTTAACAGGTACAGGTTGTGCTCAGCCCCTTGGTGACCTCGCTGACGCTCCAGTTTCACCCGCTTTCATTTCGAGAAAGAATAAATGAACCACTAGCAAACAAAACAAGCATTTGGACAGTTGAGTCATTTTAAAATCTTCCTCTCTTCCTTCCTTTCATTAATGAGTCAGCACTCATAACAGACCTCATCTGATATGCAGCGAATTAGGAAACACCGGACGTCATCTCAGAAGCATCACCCTGACCTTGTCCTGTCAGTTCATCTTAACAGCAACAAAATACCAGCTGAGTAACAAACAAACAGGAACAAAATCATCTGTCAGAAAGGCCCTGCCAGAGCGAGGGGGAATCCCGAGCTCGTGATGGCATCAGCGGCTGCCGCGAGGCGTGATAATCCTCTTGTGCCGCAGAGCAGCTCACAGATCAGAGGGAGGATAATCTGGAGGAGATGTGACATGCACCCTCGAGGAGGGTTAGAAAGATATATTGTGTTGATCTTTAATTAAAAATCAGATGTCAGGCAGTTAATGCTGTCCACCCACAGCTGAATTTGTTTTATTTGTTTTCAAACAGTTGCCCAGAGAAATCATTTCAGTATGGTGTGGGAGGGCTTTATACATCTTTGGGGATATACAGCTCAGAAACTCCTGTCTCACCCTTCGCTAATGCCCTCAGCTTGATTTCAATTCTATTTTTTTTCCAGTAGAGTATACCATGATGATGTGAATGCTGTTTCAGAGACATTTCTACCCTGACAGGAAGAAAGTCTGCAAAGAAAACTTGTCATTTCTGGAGTTTGGAGGCACAAAATGCTCTAATTAAAGGAGCAGTGTGCAGGATTTAGTGGCATCTATTGGGGAAGATTGCAGAATGCAATAAGCTCAAACTTATCCAATGTGTCGAGTGTGAATTCCCGAGTAGAATTCCTTCAGTCTTCATTGTTTAGGAGGTGTGCACAAATTATCTGCAGAGGTCTCTTTATCTCAAGAACAAATGGACCCGGTGATTTAAACCAGTACACACAGTGAATAAAGCAGTTTCAAGGTACAAATGAGTGTGTCTCCAACACTGTTTGGCATGTCAGAGACCAGCTGCTAGCCCAGCACCTGTCAATGTGCGCTCACTCTTCTATAATTTAAGATCCAGGCATTCAGGAGGTTTTAAGCGGGAGCCAAATTATCCATAAAGGTCTCTTCATCACCAAAACAAAAAGACAGTGACTGAAACCAGTAAAAACGTTGACGAGAAAACTATAGACTGCAAATATAATGGACGTAGCTATAGTAACGTCAGCTATAAGTTAGTAGACTGTCATTGTGAAGCCTTAAATTCTGCGTGTCTAGAGACCATATTTGGGCGAGAGGCTGGCGCTATGGAGGAGTGAAATATGGGTATGACTGAGAGGCTGAGGACGCTATCGACAGACAGGCTGTCGCTCAAAGTGACCTGTCCTTAATTAAAAAAAAGTAACCCCCCTGCAGATGTCATGACGGAGCAAATTAGCTTTAAAAACCAAAACTGTTTTTTGTACCCGACTGTAAACATGTTTATTTCTACTGTATAGTTGGACAGTTTAACATGGGGGTCTGTTTTGGAGCCAGCCTCAAGTGGTCGTTCAAGGAACTGCAGTTTTTGGCACTTCTATGTTGGCCCAGAGGTTGCCACTTGGCAAAAATGCATAAACCCTCATCTATCTTACCATACCACAGTAACTTTACTTTTACTACTTAACTGTACGTTAAGGGCGTAACGTCATTCGTGGGGCACTAATTCATAGGATATCACACAAACCGTTCTGTGAGGATACGTTGTAAGATTACAGCCTACCTAAAGTTACTTTCTTAAATCTAAGAGGTAGCAGTCCGTCAGTGTTTATTGTTCAGGAGGTTTTTAGTGGGATTCAAATTATCAGCTGAGTGACCTTTTTCTACAAAACAAATGGATCGGGTGATTTAAACCGGTAAAAATACTCAATGAAGCAGTTTCACAATATATATATCAGTGTTTGTCCTACCCTGTTCGACACGTCGCAGACACCTGCAAATGTGTGCTCACCTTTTTTGTTCGGGAGGATTTTACCAGGAGCTCAATTATCCAGAAGTCTCTTCCTCTCCAAAACAAATTGACTAGGGGATTAAAACCAGTAGTAACACTGAATAGAGCCATTTCACATTTGAAAAAAGCAGTGTTTTTCCGAGGCTGCTCATCACGGAGGGGTTGCTGACCACAGTGGCTTACACAAAAATGTAAAAGGCCCTGTATAGAGCCAGTGTTTGGTCTGTTCTTTCTGGGATACTGCAGAAACATGGTGGTGCAGCATGGTGGACTCTGTGGACAAGGACCCGCTCCCTGTGTAGATATAAACGGCTCATTTTAAGGTAACGAAAACACAACGATTCTTATCTTCAGGTGGTTATACAATATAGAAAGCATACTGATTTTATTATGTTTCATTTCTCTCCCTAAATCCTGCACACTGGACCTTTAAGCGTTACATTCAAGTACATCAAGATGAGCTTTTATCAACTGGGTCCAGCCACAGCTCGAGCGTCACTTCGCCACACAGCTCCACTTAACAGCACCGCCGGCTCCCAGCTCTGCTCCCCTCCCCCCTCTGCTTCCCCACTGCCCTACTGAACAGCAGAGCGAACACAGAGGGAGGACATGAGCTGCACTCCGAGCAGGCCGAGCGCTTCAGTAAGACTGCTGTGCTGCACCTTTCCCATCACACACTCCAACATCATGCCGCATATTAATCAGGACAGACTTGTGTCTACAGTGAAGATATTAGGCCCTGATGAGGAGAGCAGGAGAAACACACACAAACATAATGTCAGGAAGTCATGAATGTTCATGGTCTGGTGTACACAAACAGCAGAGGGGCTGTCATGATGCTGCTCAGGTTCACTTTTAGCTTTTGGTTAACGGTTGAGTCACTAATGCGGCCCGGAGACGGCGCAGAGAAAAACACAGCAGATTCTTCGACACAGCACGTATGTTGGGAGCTGAGAGCAGGCAGGGCGCGGGCTGACGGAGGGTGTGTGACATAAAACTGACGTGACTGGTGTCTCCCTATCTGCGGCACCTGGGAGCCTGAACACACACACTTTAAGGATTTCAGAATTTTGTTCAAATAAAATATTAAAAATCTGATTTAATAACCCAACATGGCTTTTCAGGCTCAGTTATATCAGAAAGCCTGAGCGCTTTTTGTTATTGTGCAGCCGTCACACGACGTCACAGGTTTCCTAAGTGGCTCAGACGCATTTGTATTTATTGCACTATTTTTCAAGCTAATTAAAATACAGCAGGAATCTATTCTGTGCTGTTGAATAGGCTGATTGACTCCTTTTCTTGTTAATCAAACGTCAGCTGCAAAACACAGCGGTGCAGACACATTTTGCTTTTTGCTTGTTTTGCTCTTTGTTCTTCTGTCGCGCACACACACACACGCAAGAACATGGAAGTTATTACACGAAATTATATGAGAAAGCAAGACATTAATTGTTCCAGTGGAGCAGGCTGGTGCGATATCTGCACCCCTGGTGGAAAATAACCTGAACATTTGTCTCCTCCTCTGACATGCCACGTTTCTGTGCATTCCTCTGAGCCTCTCAACTTTTCCACAATGGGAACATTTCTATGGCAACTGGTCGCCATGGAACAATTCCTCCCGGTATGCCTGCGCGCCTGATTCACTGATGATGTCACACACTCAGAACACAAGCCAGTGGCCACAACAGACGGATGAATGAATCTCGCACGTGCCGTCCTGCTTTCAATTACTGTAGAAATGATGCCAGACTTATGACGGACGTCAGAGACACGCCGTTTGCATCATCACGGATAAATTGAATCTGTTTGATA
>NC_065507.1:3545304-3545753 GCF_006386435.1 Epinephelus moara | reverse complement strand
AGTGCATTGAGTTTGTTGTCGAATCCCGTTTTAATGTCTTGGATCTCCGAGCACAAACGCTGGGCCCAGCGTGGTGTTTCTTCTGAGTCCATTGTGTACGTCGGCTCGAGGTCCTTCTTCAGCTTCGCTGTGTTTCTGGTTACCCGATCTTGATAAGACATTCGTTTTAAAGCAGCGACTTTTGACAGCAGGGGACGGGTGAGCGGGTGTACAGGAAAAGCGAGTACGCAGGTTAAATTAGACAAACAGTTTCAGTCTGAAGAGCAGCGAACACTCAGCACGCCATGTTCACCTGACCGCCATCACGTGAAAAAAAAAATTCTAATATTAATGTGCCTTCTGCGGCTGGATCTGTGAGCGTTTGGTGGCTAAGAAGAGTGTTAAGAGTGGGTCAGCTCGATCTTACAACTCCTTCTTAGGAAAAGATCTTCTTAAGCTAAGAGCGATCT
>NC_065507.1:3545065-3545255 GCF_006386435.1 Epinephelus moara | reverse complement strand
AACTGCTTCTTAGTGAAAGATCTTCTTAAGCTAAGAGCGATCTGGGAAACGCGGCCATTATCATGTCAACATACAGGGAAAATGTGTCCAGAGTTTATGACATTTAGCGGGAGAGCAAGAGCCATTTGACTAAAGCTGACGTTATTACTGCTGTAGCATGATGTTATTAGGCTAAATATTACATTTCTAA
>NC_065507.1:3528762-3542117 GCF_006386435.1 Epinephelus moara | reverse complement strand
TGGCCGCTGCCTTGGTTAGTGTGTGTGTGTGTGTGTGTGTGTGCATGGGGGTCGTCCCTGCAAAGTAAACATTGCAGCGATGAAGTCAATGTTTACTGACAGTTACTTATATCTTGTCTTTTCACTTTATTAAGATCAGATTCTGCAGGTAAAATTACAATAATAAGGTGACTTTACTTGGACTTGACCTATTACAGGACTTTACTTGACTTGACTTGACATAACCTGTGACTTTACTTGACTTGACTTGCCCAAGAAAAAATGACTTGGGACTTACTTGAGACTTGAAGGTTAAGACTTGAGACTTACTTGAGACTTGCACATGTGTGACTTGGTCCCATCTCTGGCCCTAATACTCCGTCGTAAAATATTTTGAGAAGTAAGTCGAAATATTTTGAGAATAAAGTCGAAGGGTTAGGGTTAGGGTTAGGGTTTAAAGAATAATCCATCCATCCATCCATCCAATACATTAGATTCTTAGAGATGTGTTTGCTTCTGTGGATGGAAACTGTCAAAATCAGAAATAAAAATATGACTCAAGAAATAATTTAATATGCCATCAAATGCACCAAAAATAATATATAAATATAGGCACTGATTCATCGCTAAAATGTGACATAAGTTAATATTTCTGTTTAAATTTGCTTCTTTATGAATTTACCTTTGTTCTGATCCCCCATTTATTTTCCCTTTTCATTATTTATTTATTTCTATTACTTTTTTGAATTTATCAATAATTGCATTTGCAGATTTTATTTAAAGGTGGCTGCCATCTTGAAAATATGTAAATAAGGTCTCCAGATGCATCCTATCATAAAAATAAGTGTGTTTCTTGTGGTAAAAAAAAAACAACATAAAATAGACACCAAGCATTTGTAGCTCATCTGGCTCACAAGTTAAAGCAGAAACCGTTTTCAGGTGGCAGTGATTTTGGATTTTGTCACCACGGTCTTCAGACTGCGACGCCCGATAACCAGATGTTTGTACATCTAATAAGCTCATAAATACCAAATATGGTGCTTTTATCACAGAATAAACAGTTTGTCAGTTTTTCTGCTCCACTGTATATAAACCAGTAATCCATGATGATATATTTGATTAATCGACCCAGTTAATATTTACAAAGGGACTGAATTCACTGCTTTTTAAATACTTTTCCTTTTCCTAAACACACATGTATAAACACACGCTCAGTAAACATGCATCCAGCTACACACAGACAGAAGGAGATGGACTCATGATGACAGGAACTCTTCGCTCTGTTTGGTCAGACGATCATTATTTATGTTGATGACATGAAAACCTTTAAACAAGCTTCCTCTGAAGCGTCTCGCTATCTCTGTGTGTGTCCTCTCAGCTACCAAGTGTCACAGCTGTGGACCGAGTAAGCTGTTGCCAGAGGAGCGCCGACCTTTGACCTTCCTGTGTTTCCTCTGAGGAGGTTTTCATGCTGAGCTGTCATTGTCCCTGTCACTGATATCAGCGCAGCGCAGGACTGTTTATTAAAGCTTCTGTGCAGACCTCACGCTGCTCCTGCTTTACACACTGATCCAGATGTTTCGGGTGCACTGTGCTGACATGATTGTATGATGCAGAAGGATAGATACCTGTTATAAAATATCACCTTTCTCCTGACGCCTCGTCATGTTTTCTTCTTGTGTGTAACTCTGATTTTTGGTGATATCACCACACAAGTGCGGCCCATGATTTCAGCCAGTTCATGAGGACATTCACATCCGGTGCCAAAATGGGTTTAAGATAGATTACAGGCCTTTTTTTTTTAAGATACAGAAAACCTTAAAACATACATTTACATTCATTAAAAGTTTAATATATTCCATCCATCCATTTTCATCCGCTTATTCGTGGCCAGGTCATGGAGGCAGCAGGCTGAGCAAAGCACCCCAGACGTTCCTCTCCCCAGCAACACTTCCCAGCTCCTCCTGGAGGACCTTGAGGTGTTCCCAGGCCAGATGAGATATATAATCCCTCCAGTGTGTTCTGGGTCTGCCCCGGGGCCTCCTACCAGTGGGACATGCCCAGAACACCTCTAACAGGAGGCGCCCAGGAGGATCCTGATCAGATGCCTGAACCACCTCAACTGACCCCTTTCGACACAAAGAAGCAGCGGCTCTACTCTGAGCTTGTTTCCACGATCTCATTCTTTCGGTCACTACCCAGTGCTCATGACCAAAGGTGAGGGTTGGGACATAGATGGACCAGTAAATTGAAAGCTCCACCTACCAGCTCTGCTCCTTCTACACCACAACAACCACAGAATTTCAAGGATTCTGTGTGATGATTCATTCATTCATTCATTCATTCATTCATTCAAACCTTTATTTAAGACTTGTGAAATCAGTCGAGGGAGACCCTCACTCTCAATGATGCCAAGCATGAACAAAGACATTAAAAACAATCACTAAGCAAACAAAGAGCCATGTAAATTGAAAACAATATTGGCCCTAATACTGAGCCCTGTGGGATACCTGTAGTAATATTTCAAAAATTGGGGTGAACATCACCCTTCTTTACACATTACAATCTATTAGAGAGGTAGTTTAAGGAGTTTAAACCCAAATATGTGGTTAAAATATTATA
Organism: Epinephelus moara; assembly: GCF_006386435.1. Lineage (NCBI taxonomy): Eukaryota > Metazoa > Chordata > Actinopteri > Perciformes > Serranidae > Epinephelus > Epinephelus moara. The sequence goes on along the minus strand of NC_065507.1, from coordinate 3,539,516 downwards.
AATTTAAATGCATATCAACGAGAAAGCTAATGTTAATGCTTACTTTAACTGAAAAATAAGGCATCTTTTTACTTTAAGGATATCCTTCATCTTTTCTGGTCCATTTTAAGGGTTTTTTACCATTTTCATAACCCAATTAAAATCTTATTAAAATACCTTAACTACATCATTTTAATACATAAATAAAAGGGAATTCAAGGTACACTTCACATAGCTTATACACTTAAGATATTATAACATATTAAGGGCTTTTTTAATTACTTATTTCCACAGTTTAAGGGAACCAGTGCCATGCACAGACATTTTTGAGAGCAGGTGTTAAAGAAAAAAAGGGAAACCCTAATTATTAACAAAAATAAGTCACATACAGTCGCACATCTTTTACTCACTTACATATTTATTAATTTATTTTAATACCCATACAGTGATGCAGTGTGTCCTCCAGGACACTTTGAGCCTCAACCTGTGACATGCAGCAGGATGATGTCAGTGCTAAGGAAGTTTTACACATGACACAACAGACAAATTACATCTTGATACTTTTCTTTTCCTGCAGAACTGTGTTATCTCACTTCCTGTATGTTTTGTTAACACAGCTCATAAGTGTCTTTTGTTCTATGTGTCAAATATTCAGTTTGTCATGCTTGTTAATCTCACTTTAAACGGTTTTGTGGGTTTAGTTAATGCTGCTCTCTTCTGATTTTATTTGCACAGCCCTTTGAGTCTTTGTGATATTGGGCTTTAATCATCTTTGACTGGATGAGCCTTGATTTGTTACGCTGCTGTTATTATACTATTACACTGAGAGTGCCACTTAAATGTGTGAATACATCACCTGTATGGTGTGAAGACTCCACTGCAGTGATGACCTGCTGCACCTTCTGTATCATAGTTTGACATCTCAATCTATGACCTGCTCCAGCCCCCCCGCGACCCTCAAGAGGATGAAGCGGTTAGAAGATGAATGAATGAATGAGTTGTCTTAGTAGAGCTCCAAGAGTAGGAACACCACAGTTCACAAACAGCTGGCTTGCACTGTGCCACCTGGGGACACCAAGTAAAAGTCTCATGGCGTCACTGAAGGCCACAGTGAGCTTACACATGCTACTGCTCTTATATCGCCACCACAGATGTGCAGTATACCCAGTAGTGCAGTAGGCCCTGAACAGAGAACGTTTAACACTGCGAGAGCACATACTGGATTTATGCAGCAACAAGATTGCTTGGCCATATAATTTGCAGCACTGTCTATACATGTCTCTATCATTACTGAATTCCTGACACCTACTGTAGCGGGAACTTCCACAGAGGCCGTTTAAAGTACTTTGGCAGGTGTTTATATGTCTGACTGTGGACAGGTTTTTGTCAGCATGATGGGTGGGATGCATCCATGAAACCTCACAGGTGTGTAATTGAGATCATTTATGACTTCTTGGATGGTTCTAATAAGCTGTGGTGTCCGGTTGTGGAATGATTGGAGTGTAGTTTGAGGTACAGTTGCTTCTGTTGTTTTAAAAATCAAATTCACCACAGAGTCAGTGAATTCATCGATGTCATTGGTGATATAGACGGTGGTGTTCTGGAACATGCTTCACACTAATAGGCTCCATCTCTCACATCACCTGTCGCATGCATCGCAGTTTTTCTTTTACATGTCTTTGTCTCAACAAGATGGCTGCATGGTCACTCCTCCAAACACGGGCAGCGCCGCTCTGCAGTTGCCTCTGAGTGGCGAACAGCAGTGATCCAGAGCAGGAACAGGACAGCACCTCACATTCCCACTGTCACACCAGTCCTTATTCACCATAATGCACACACCTTCTCTCTGTCTCTGGCCAGAGTCCTCCACTCTATCAGAGAGTCACTTGGTGAAATGGCGCGGTCCAGGATTTATCCAAGTTTTTATGAAACAAAGACCGAGTCGCAACCACAGACGTCTTGCAAGTTATTATCCAACGCTTCGACAATGGCTGGCAGGATGCTCGATTAACTGGAACCCATCTTCCTTTATCTTTTCCTCAATGATTACATTTGAAAACCTCAACCTTGTTAGCTAGCAGAAGTCGGCAGGAGGAGCGTTTACAAACTGGTGAGTTGCCACCGCCACCACACGCCACCAGCATCCAACAGTAACCACAAAAAGCATGAGAGCATGATGAGCAAAGACATGAGAGCATAAATTTAGCCCAGTTTTAGTGGAGCCACGCCTACATCAAATTTCTAGATGAACAGTAAAACTTGAATATATTGTAACAAAAGAAGAACAAGAAGTTTTTCAGCCATGTTACGATGATGCTGGATGATCCCTAAAGAAGGCCACAAGCCGAAACAAAAAAGATGGACAAACTGACAAGCACTTCTTCTCCATCTACAGGTTCAATCCACTTAAAGCTCAGGAGAATTTACCCTCTCTGGAGTGCTTAGTTTCATATCTGAAACATAAATCTTGTGGTGAACCCCAAGGGTCCATATTAGGCCCCAATCAACATCCCTTCATGCGCTATGCTGATGACACACAACTGTATATCCCTTTTTAACTTGGTCTGTCTCATGATCTTTATTCTCTCTAGAATTAATGGCCAAAACATTTTTTAATACCTTAATATGAGTAAGACAGAGGTCCTCCTCATCAGTACTGCAAATTTTACTGGCTGTATGGACTCAGAGAGTCTGTCACAAAGAACCTTGATAGCCACTTATCATATAAGAAATGTCAACAAAGCCTGATGGAGGTCTGATTTCTTTTTATAATTCTTTTATTCTATTTTATTTTAATCTGAAAAGCACTTTGTGCTGAAGATTGAAAAGTGCTGTATAAGCAAGGCACATCAGAGGAGTAGAACTCTTCTTCAAAATTCCAGAACAGAAAGAGTTCTTATGTTGAGTTCACACCGAGTGCGAATAAAACAATTTGCGTGAGTGAATTACAGGTGAAGTCAATGTCAAGACGTCAGTCCCTGCTGGAATAAAGTTCTCTTAAATCTTATTACATTACAGCATTACAACAAGTTAATAAAATATAAACGGATGACTAGAAAATATTACACCAGAGATAAGATTACGAAGTTTTATCCAGACTCCTCTAAAAGCTGTAGGAACTGCGGCTCCCATGACTGCATTTTGTCTGGCTTTGTACAAAAGAGAACAAAGCACGGAGTTAAATCCAAGAATGGATATCTGTTACTTGCAAAACAAAAATTCAGTTCTCTAAGCTGTGTATTTTTCAGAATGCCAAAAACGAAGTTATCCCACATGCTTTCTCCCCTTGTTTATGAAAAGATCATTTTAAAACACTAAAAAAAAAACAGAGGCCTGTACTTTACAGATTGGGAAAGAACCGATGAGATATTATTTGACCATTTGAGAACTTGCAGTCAAAGTAATTCAATGAGACATGGAGGGACATTTATGAGGCCCTAAAAGACTAATAAAAAAAATAACGATAACAAAATAAATTACAAAAAAATGGCATGACTGGGAAGGGGGAGATCAGGGGGGAAATGCAGGACACAGAACTAACATAATGTATGTGATTGGGGAAGAGAGTGATATGTATTGTGTGTAAAATTAATTAATGTGGTATGGATGTGTCAAATGTCGTACGCGTAGTGAATACAAACATACTGATGTTTTCATGTTAGCCTGAGGTCCTGATCACACAGAAAGAGTTTCAGCAGCTGGAGGCGGCGTTTTGTAATTGTTTTAATGAGAATGAAGCTTTTTGCTGTTTTTACGTTGCTACATGCCTCGTGTTTCGTTGACACGGCGTCCCAGAACGTCAACAACCAACACACCCAGGGTACCTTGGACGTCATATGTGGACGTGGAAAGTCCATGACCAAACATCGATATCACAGTGAGAGTGTGTTTGTTAACCACAGCGTTGTTGAAACAGTTTCAGTGTATCCGCTACATAACAACATGCAGATGTTTTGTACCTGTGGTTTACAGAAACGTTGATTGGATTGCAAAACGTTCCACCTGACTAGCATTGATCATAAAGCATTTAGATTTTGCCCCTTAATATTTCACTATTAAATATTTCAATGATCAGATCCTTACAGCTGAAAATTGTAGATATGACCTTTTTTTCATTGACGATACAGTGTGAAAAAATGAAGGCCTGAGGTAATCAGTAGACAGTGCTACCTGCCACAACAGGTCATACAACATTTTTGTATGTATGCAAGACACAACACATCCATTTACAGAATTAAGTGATACTGTTACTTCAGTCTTTGCATGAACTACATATTAGTGTCTTCCTACATGAACAGAACACCTGATGCAGAAGCATAGATCCAGTGAACATTTCTGTCTCACACAAACACATCGAGTCCCCTTTGAGACTAGATGTTAGCGTCACTGTCACATCTGTGTTTTCTGCCCTGAATCTGAAAACAACAATATACTGGAGCCTATCTGGAGTGGTGTCACACCCTGGACAGGTCACCAGACTATCACAGGGCATTGTAGGAGCCATCCATAGCGTAAAATGTGTGTAGGTTAATCATTTGTCCTGTAGGGGGCACTGCATTGTCATGTGTGTCTGCCAATATAGGTACAAACCATTCATTGAGGGCCACGTGTTGCTAGATGGCGAGCCCACGTAGTTTTTCGACCACAACGCCGGGCCACGACAAGTCAGGTGTACGCTGCTCAATGCCATGGTGAAAATTTGTACCTTTGAACAGTTTATGGACACAGAATCATGAAGATGTTTCATTGAAGACTACAGCTGTGAGAAATAAATTATGCATCGAAAAAGAAGAAGAAGAAGAAGAAGAAGACTTTTTGTTTTCACCTGAACAGCAGCAGTCAGTTAGGTCAGGCGAGCACTTCAATTAGTAAGTAGCCTGTCTATGCAGCCCCTCAGTGGCTTTCAGTTTGGGCTCTACCACTATACACATGGCTAATTTTAGAAAAAAATGTCTTGGTTTGGTGTTTGGGAGGCAAACACAAGGCTCCTGGGTGAAAGTCCAGGGTGTGTTGGACCCATCCACCAACCTTCCTACCACCCTCGACAGACTTTGCTGCTCCTTATATTACGTCGTTACCTGCAACGTTACAACCTGACACCATCCAGCAGCGTATCATCCCGCCACAACAGGTGCCGTCCGGCCAACTAATGGCATATCATGACAAAGCCAAAGGCTGCATCTGGCTGTGTTACATACTGACATCACCAGGCTGTGTATCATACTGCCGCGAAAGGTGGCGTTTCATTGACAAAGTGGTTGTATTGGACTGGAGACTGGCTGGAGGGGAAGGTCACAATCACTGATAAAGTTGTTCCTGTCCTGTCTGCATAAGTTCAGCATCTGTATTTAACAGCCTGGCCCGCAAATGGCCTGTCGCCCCCTCATAGTCTATATCTGACCCATCACTATCACAGTCACTGAAGACAGCATCTTTTTTAATTATGAGGGACAAGTGTAAGGATGTATGTCTCGTCTGGGCCGTCACCTCGATCAAACATATCCAAAACTTCACTCAAAGTGAATCTAAAAAAGAAAAGAAGAGTGGAGGGTTGTGTAGAAGAAGAGCTATGTATGTGTATAAGTTTGTGCACACTGTGTTATCCCGCCGGTCACTATTGTCGCTGTCAACATGTTCACGACTTCTGTGACCACACTGAACAAAGCTGAGTAATTTCAAATGCACATATCAATACCAGACACCTTAAAGATAAAGTGTACCAAAAAATGCTGTCCTATCATTACGTTAACACACTTCACTAACCTCTTGTTTGGAGCTTTGATGCAGCCATCCTCATCTCATGGTGCAACCAGGAAGTAAACAGCTCTGATCATGTGACAGTTTACACTAAACATGTGACACTGCACATATTTCATTGAGACCCCTTTTTATGTCAGTGTTTTTTCACGTTATTATTTGGGTCTTATTTCGTGTCAAAAACTGTGATACATCTTGTCACAGATTTTGTTTTAATTGGACTGTTGGAGGAAGCTGGAGCACCTGGAGGAAACCCACGCTGACACAGGGAGAACATGTCAGAGCAACTGGAGGAAACCCACGCTGACACGGGGAGAACATACACACACAAGGGCTCCACCACCTTGGGGTTTGAGCCCCCACCCTGGGTTTCGAAACAGTAACTCTCTAGCTGTGAGGCAACAATACTAACCACTGAACCACCATACCAGGAAGTTACTGAGCCTTATTTTTTTTTAAGTTAAACAATATAGTTGTGAAGATTTATGTCCTCAGTACGATCCAACGGGCTTAGAGCTGAGAGACAAAAACAGGAAGTCAGAATGTTAACAATATGGAAAATATGGATTTATGGAATATCACCAGACATTATTTAACTTTAAATCATATTGTCTCCCATTTAGAAATAACCTTTCTGTTATGTAAAAGTGTTCTGATGTTTTCTTTTTGCAGCTCTGCAGGAAAGCAGATCTTGAACATGTGTTGTCCAGCGGTTGGGTTCCCACTTGTGCTGTTAAATGTTTTAAATGCTCTGTCAAGACAAGTATAGAAGATCCCTTGATCATGCAAGTGACGTTATTGACAGTCTGCATCCTCATTAAGCTACACTGGCAAAGACCTTAACCACATAAACATCGGCACTTTGTAACAAGCTGCATCAGTTTCTGATTTAGAAGTGTTTGTTTGTGATCTGCATCATTTCATAATAACGATTATTGCCAGAGGTTTATGAGATCATGATATCAATGGTGGGGGGTAACAAGCGTCTGGAAAAACAGCAACACCTCGCTAAATCACAACTGGTGTTGTTTGTTGGTCTCAAACGGTGGTCTGCAGAAGTCTCGCCGAGGTGTCACACCATCAACCATCCCCTCCACCTCTCTGTGACCAAGTCAGCTCATATATTATCTCACTTTAGAAACGTTGATATGATGCGTATGAAACGTGCAAATATAATGCATCCATGGTTTGCAGAAACGTACATTACCATCATTTAGAGACTGGGCAGCAGAGACATGGAATTAAACAAGCGTTTCTGATGTACCCTGAAGATGAGTTCTCCACAGAAAGGACAGCTGGCTCTTATGTTTCTTCAGAATGCACGTAAGATAAACTCAGGCAACAAATTGGAAACACGCTACTTCTTATCATGAAAACAACTCATGTGGCTGTTTAGTCCCAGCAGCTGGAGGATTATGAGTTCAGTGTTCAAAGTGCTGAAACTGCACTCGATTAACTGTGAGATTAAGTGTGAAGTTACATAAAGCAGACGCTCTTCTGACAACAGGTCAACATTCCGTTTATTATAGCTATGCTGGAAATTCTCTATCACTTCTGTTCCAGCAAATGTCACCACTGATATTCATCTTTATGTAATTATTCAGCACATCCTCACTGTGACCTCGTCACATGTCCACGTTTGGTCATGGACTTTCCACGTCCACATATGACGTCCAAGGTACCCTGGGTGTGTTGGTTGTTGACGTTCTGGGACGCCGTGTCAACTTCAGCCTGTTACGTGCATTGTCTGTTTTCAAAATACACTTCTGTTTTCACAGGAAATGTACAGTTTGCATACAGTCTCTTTCAAAATAAAAGCACTGCATCGGTCCAATGAACTGACGTGTGTTTTCCTTCAAAACCAAATGGACATGGTTACGTTTAGCCGACACACGCATGTGGTTGGGTTTAGGACAAAAGAACAGTCAATCTTACAGGAAGCAAACACCGGCCTCTCCGGTGAAGTTTGATGGTTGTTGAACCCATCCACCACCCCTCCCACTCGCCCTACTTGGACTCCGCCGCCTTAACTTTCATTGCTGTCCTGCTGCATTTCCCCCTGACACAGCCGGTGACTGACCACGTATCATGCTGATGTGCAAGGACAGCTTTTTTAATTGATGTCTGACACCGGAAATCACTGACCAAGCACCAGATTTTGACAAATTTGTTTTGGGACCAGGTTGAATTTTTAGAAAAGACTGACATATTAGATGAACCTGCACAACCCAGTTGCCAGAAAAAATGTTGGCACTGTACATCTCTGCAAACAGTTTAGGCACAAAAAACAGTTTGTTATGGTCAGAAAAACATAATTTGTTGGCTTTAAATACCAAGTTTTGGTGGCAATAACGCGCTAAAGACAGTGGTCTGCAGCTTGGCAGGTGTCTCGCCTCGGTGACACGCCATCTACCATCCCCTCCACCTCCAGATGACAAAGTCGGCTCATATACTATGTCACTTTAGAAACAGTGAAATGATTCGTGTGAAATGTGCAACTGTAATGTGTTGGAGTTTGGATGCACAGTATGAGCTCCATCGGGTCAGGATCTGAAGACCAAACATGGAGAAAATCTGACATTCGGTACGTTTTGTTTTGTTGTGTTCATGAAGTGATTTGTGTTTTAAGTTGTGGTTTGAGAAATTTTCCAAAAACAACTCAAATCAGAATAATCTCAAATTTCTTCTCAAATAATTTCGGTTAAGCTGCAGAGGATATGAAATATGTAGCTGAAATTTTGAAACAGCAGTTGGAGCTACCAGTCCGACTGTTCACCAGATAACTGATACAAATACTGATCCTGGAACTATGAAGCTAAAGAGCTGCAATTATTGATCTATGATCTTTAGCTGAATACAGACACTGGCCTGCAGAGAGCACATGGATCAGACAGCAGGCAATGTCATTTTGGCTATTCGGCAAGTAGATCAAGAAATGAATTATCTGCAGCCAATAGATTTATCTTGGGTGAAAATTAAGCACTGCTATCTGAGTATTTTGTACGTTATTGTTCTCTAATAAAAACAGATAAATAGTTTCATAAGAGACTGACTTGTTCGAATTGCAGATAAGGGAATCGGGAGATTTAGCAACCTGGGAGCAGATCTAAAAAAAACCCAAAAAAAACAAACAATAAAAACCTAAACTTGGACCCAACCCAATTTGTGGTCATGGACAACTTGAGTTCACCAAAACTACAGTACATCATTTTAAAACCCAGCTAGCATGTCTTATTTGTTTCATAAAGGAAATACAAAGGGTTTGTTTGATGGCATGTTGACTAAAGGATATCCGGTTTATTCATCTCACTCAGTCGTACGTATTGCGTTTTTTTTTTTTATTATCCCATCCAGACTTCTGTCCCTTGAGCATGGTCTCACTCCAAAGTCATCGAAATCCGGCGCTTAGGCAATGACTTGTGGTGTCTGAAACCAGCGAAAAAAGGCATCAGCGGAGTCAAGGGGAAACATGGTGGGACAAGGATGAAAGTTAAGGTGGCAAAAGTTCGAGTGGGGCGGGCGGGAGGGTTCGTGGATGGGTCTAACAAACACTGACTTTCACCCGAGAGCAGTGTTCACGTCCCGTAAGGTTCTAAAGTCCAACCCTGTTCTTTTTTCCTAAACTAACCACATGCTTTTGTTGCTGAAGGGAAAAAAGTAAATTCCCGGTGTTGTACCGACATAGTATGTTTATTCTTTAAGAGACTGTATGTAAATGTGAAATTTTCTATGAAAATGGAAGTGTATCTTGAAAGAAGAGAACTTGACATGGTGTCCCAGAACATCAACAACCAACTCACCCAGGGCACTTTGCACATCGTATGGGGACATGGAAAGTCCATGACCAAAACTCAAATAATAAAAATCAATAGGTTATGTCACGAGGTTGGAGTGAGAATGTGTTGGTCACTTGTGATCCTGCGGGTGGTTGCACAGATGTTTTCTACTCTGCATTTCCTCTTTTCACCCACCTGACATACAAAGTGTGAAGAAAATGCACCTCCTTTTCCACACTTCCACTTCCACACTTAAGAATCTTGTACAGTGCTAATCACAAACCTCCACCAACATGCAGATGCTTTGTTCCTTCAAGGTGTAAATTAAATACCACTGAGATGCTCAGACATCATGCATTTATTTGTGCTCAGGAAATATGAAAAGTCCATGAAGAGAAACACAGGTCATTAAGTGTCTTTTTAAAGTCCTTAGGAGTCCATCAGTTGCAGTTACTAAAGTTCATCATCTCAAGAATCGTGTGAAGATCCTTAAGGAACAGTTTAGCTTCTTTCTCTATGAGGAGCTCACAACGGGGACAGTTTGACTCCGTCTGTGGAGGGGGGAGAGAAACAGATACATTATTAACCAAATAAAGACACACAAAACAACCTCAAGTTGAAGCAGAGTTGTTAAAGTGCCCCCAACTTGACCTTAAACAAAACTTTGATAACCTCAGACCTCAAGAACATGGTGTCACCCACTTGTGGTTGCTATGCTGGAGCACCCCAGAGCACTATTCTAGGTCCTCTTCTTTTCAGTTTATACATTAATAACCTGCCTTCACATACAGTGAGTACACCCCTCCCATTTTTGCAAATATTTCATTATATCTTGTCATTGGACAACACTATAGAAATGACACTTTGATATAACTTAAAGTAGTCAGTGTACAGCTTGTATAGTAGTATAGATTTACCTTCCTCTGAAAATTACTCAAAACACAGCCATCAATGTCTAAACAGCTGGCAACATAAGTGAGTACACCCCACAGTGAACATGTCCAAACTGTGCCTAAAGTGTAAATATTTTGTGTGTCAACCATTATTATCTAGCACTGCCTTAACCCTTTTGGGCATGGAATTCACCGGAGCTCACAGGTTGCTTCAGGAATCCTCTCCCACTCCTCCATGATGACATCATGGAACAGATGGATGTGAAGACACCTTGCGCTCTTCCACCTTCAGCTTGAGGATGCCCCACAGGTGCACAGGTGAGTTTAGGGCTGGATACATACTTGGCCA
>NC_065507.1:3520826-3528226 GCF_006386435.1 Epinephelus moara | reverse complement strand
TTTATTTTCCCTAGTTGACGTTATCTGCTCATCTGGTTATCGTGAGCACTCGTTTTGGGTTAAAGTGGAAGTGCCCGGAGCTGCCACCCGTGGTCCCGGGCAGGGCTCGAGACTTGGGATCCACTCACCTATGGTCCTGCCCGGGCCTGACCTCCGCGGCCTGGAGCTCAAGTGTGGGTGAGAGGAGCGGAGAGGACCACGGAGGTCAAATAGTGAAATTTAAGGATGTCTTCGGTATGTTGTTAATGTCATTTTATGGGCAATGTATCAGTCGAGGTCTCCTCCTCTGCAAAGCAAACTGACCCGGTGGCTACAGGTAATAGCGCAGTTTTGAAACCACTGTTTTTCTGAGATGAAGGACTGATTGTTGAGCTGCTGTTAACAGTTAATGGAGTTAACGCCGGATCCCGTTATTTAACAGTTTCCACGCTAAATGAAGCAGAGTGAGTCAATCTGGCTAAAAGACAGCTGAAATGCTAAAAAAAAATACAGAGAACAGTGAAAAACACACATGTTCATGATTTGCAGCAATGTACAACATTTTTTCTGGCGACTGAGCTGACACACACATACACACACACACACACACACACACACACACACACACACCACATACACACACACACACACACACACACACACACACACACACAGCTCCAGAGTATGCAGGAGCACAGAAACTAAATCCTCCCTAAATCCTTTTCTAGCCAACAGCTAGATCATGAGAGGAAAATATTACCAACATCTGGCCCTAAAGACAATGTCTCGTCTGGCTCTTTGCTTCTGTTCTACAACCAACTGTGATTCAACACATTCCACCAGTCGATCTCTGGAACAGTTCCGTAAATTACTTTCTTATGGTGGGCTCGGTTTCTCTTATTATTATTGAACTATTAGCTGTGGGCCTCCGTCCTTACTATTTACCCCGTGAATTCTCACATGCTATTGTAGTGGCTGCTTATATCCCTCCGTCCGCTAACCCGACGTCGGCATGTGACGTCATCCACTCCACAATAGCCGGACTACAGACTGCACACCCGAGTGCTCTCATTATAATCTCGGGTGACTTCAACCATGTCTCTATTAAAAAGACACTCCCGAAATTCACCCAGTATGTGACCTGTAAAACCAGAGAGGAGAAGAGCCTGGACCTGCTGTATGCTAATGTAAAGGACGCATACACCTCCACGTCCCTTCCCCCGCTGGGTAGATCAGATCACAACTTGGTGCTTCTCACCCCCTGCTATGTGCCTCTAGTGAAGAGGCTGCCTGTGACCACAAAGACAGTGAGGACATGGTCAGAGGACTGCTATGAGGCACTGCAGGGCTGTTTTGAGGTGACTGACTGGAATGTACTCTGTGAGCCACATGGAGAGGACATTGATGGGCTTACTGAGTGCATTACAGACTACATTAATTTCTGTGTGGACGGCATTGTCCCAGCAAGGACTGTGCGGTGTTACCCAAATAACAAGCCTTGGGTAACAAAGGACATCAAAGCCATACTCAACCTGAAGAAGAGGGCTTTCAGAGGTGGCAACAGGGAGGAGCTGAGGGACATTCAGAGGGAGCTGAGTGCAAAGATCAATGAGGCTAAGGACGGCTACAGGAGGAAGCTGGAGAGGAAACTCCAGCTGAATAACATGAGCGAGGTCTGGAGTGGTATGAGGACCATCACCGGTTACAGACCAACTAGCAGTGGAGCTGATGGTAGTGTGGCTAGGGCCAATGAGTTAAATCTGTTCTTCAATAGGTTTGACACTGCTGCCCTGGCCCCTGTTGGCTCTCCTGCTGACTGTCTCCAGCCACCACCACTTCTGACCCCCCCTCCTCCTCCTGATAGCACCTCATCCAACTTGGTGAGCCCCTCACACCCATCCCCCACTCCTCACACCTCCTCTGGCTCCCATGCTACCTGCCCTCCTCTCACTTTGGACTCCAACTCTCCCCCTCCTCAACCTGCACTCTTTACACCTCTACATGTTAGGAGACAGCTGAGCAAACTCCCCGCCGGTAAGGCTGCAGGCCCTGATGGTGTCAGCCCACGGGTTCTCAGAGCCTGCGCCGAACAGCTCTGTGGAGTGCTTCATCGTGTCTTCAAAATGAGCCTGAGCCTCCAGAGGGTCCCTGTGATATGGAAGACGTCCTGCCTCGTTCCAGTGCCAAAGATGCCGCAACCCAGCGGTCTCTCGGACTACCGACCGGTGGCACTGACGTCACATATCATGAAGACCCTGGAGAGACTTGTCCTGGAGCAGCTCAGGCCTATGGTCAGGCCGCACCTGGATCCCCTCCAGTTCGCCTACCAGCCCCGGATTGGAGTTGAGGATGCCCTCATTTACCTGCTGAACCGCATCTACGCCCACCTGGACAAGCCGGGGAGCACTGTGAGGGTCACGTTCTTTGACTTCTCCAGTGCTTTCAATACCATCAGGCCTGCTCTACTGGGTGACAAGCTGACGGCGATGCTGGTGAATCCCCCCCTTGTGTCCTGGATTGTGGATTACCTCACTGGCCGACCACAGTACGTGCGCTTGCGGCACTGTGTGTCAGACACAGTGGTCAGCAATACCGGGGCTCCACAAGGTACTGTCCTCTCTCCTTTCCTCTTCACCCTTTACACCACGGACTTCAGCTACCAGACAGAGTCTTGTCATCTTCAGAAGTTTTCTGATGACTCTGCTATAGTTGGATGTATCAGCAAGGGTGAGGAGGCTGAATACAGGGCTGTGGTGAATAACTTTGTCTCATGGTGTGAGCTGAACCACCTGCAGCTCAACACAACAAAGACAAAAGAGCTGGTGGTGGATCTGAGGAGAACGAGGACACCAGTGACCCCAGTTTCCATCCTGGGGCATAACGTGGACATTGTAGAACACTACAAGTACCTGGGTGTGTTCATAGACAATAAACTGGACTGGACTAAGAACACTGAAGTCCTTTACAAGAAGGGACAGAGCCGCCTCTATTTTCTGAGGAGGCTCCGCTCCTTTAACATCTGCCGGACTATGCTGAGGATGTTTTATGAGTCTGTGGTGGCCAGTGCTATTCTGTTTGCTGTGGTGTGCTGGGGCAGCAGACTGAGAGTAGCCGATGCCAACAGACTCAACAAGCTGATCAGAAAGGCCAGTGACGTTGTGGGGGTGGAGCTGGACCCTTTGACAGCAGTGTCAGACAGGAGGATGCTGTCAAAGGTGCGGGCGATACTTCAGCATGGCTCTCACCCTCTCCACAACGCTCTGGTCGAACTGAGGAGCACCTTCAGCCAGAGACTGATTGCTCCTAAATGCACCACTGAGCGCCACAGGAAGTCATTCTTACCTGTGGCCATTAAACTGTACAACTCCTCCCTCTGATGATCGGACTCATTTGGCTATTTATAAAACAAAACACACAATATAATTACTCATTCTTATTTCATTTATAATGCTACAACCATTTCATTGTATATTGTATATATTTCAGATTGTCTACTTTACTGTTTTTATTATTTATTTTACTTTATTGTCTACTGTAATATTTTATTTATGTTAATGTCTACTTTAATATTCTATTTTATTCTATTTTATTCTAATGTCTACTTTAATATTTTATTTTATTTTATTTTATTTTAATGTCTACTTTAATATTTATTTTACTTATTTCATTGTCTATTTTAGTATTTTATTTATATCTTCATCTTTATCTCTTGTTTCCATTCATGCTGTATTTCTATTTCTACTTTGCACGGAGCATTGGAACAAAAACAATTTCCCCCCGGGGATTAATAAAGTATTCTGAATCTGAATCTGAATCTGAATCTTATCTCGGCTCATCTACCTGTGTTTGTTTCCCAGGATTTCCCAAAAGTGTGATCTTGTGATTGTGACGGTGATAGCGAGAGTTTCTGAGCGACAAAAAACTGAGTGCAAACTTTCTTATTCGGTCACTCAGTCACCAGAGGAAAATGGTGGTGTTGTACGTTTCTGCAAACCACAAATATGTTACATTGGCATGTTTCACACGTATCATCTCAGCGTTTCTAAAGTGACATAATACATGAGATGAATTTGTCACCTGTAAGTGGAGGGGACGGTGGATGGCGTGTCATCTGGGTAAGATACATGCAAAGCTGCAGCAACTATTCTGGACCAACAAACACCAGCACCAGGTGTGATTTAGTGACCAATCTCTGTTTTTCCAGTGGCTTTTTAGTCACCAGATGTGGGTGTTTTGTGGAGACATTGCTGCTTTTCATGCCAGAATAGTATGATTATTCATTCATATAGTGTGATTATTATTTTTCACTGACACATTACTGCTTTTTCAGCTGAAATTGCGCTGCCAAAATTGGGTGTTTTAAGCCAAAACACAATCTTTTTCTAACCATAACCAAGTGTTTTTTTGTGCCTAAACCTGACCACAAATTAACCACAGAGTTGTTGAAACAGAAAGTTTTAATACGTCTGCTACATAATAACATGCATATGTAACATATCTGTGGTTTGCAGAAACATACAACATTTTTTGTTGTGTTTGTTTGATAAAAACTACAGTGATAATCTGTTAATCTGTTTAAAGAAATTACAAATTTCTGAGGCTTTTTTTTTATTTATTATTTTTTTTTTTTTACAAATATCACTATGTCAAAACTGTGTTTCTCTGCCTGCAGCCTCACCTTTTTTATCCGCGCTGCTAGCCGCCTAAGATTCTTGATCAATGGGAACTCGTGCATTCCAGGGACATTAAAAGCCTCCAGCTCCTCAGTGAGGACTTTAACTTCTTCAGCAAGACATTTCAAGGTGGACTTGGGGCAATTCTGCTGGAGAGAGAGAAAGACAGGTGAGATAGGGACACCATGGAGACATCAACCACAACCTCACACACAAAGAAAGTGCCTCAGGCAAGAACCACTTGAAGGAACACATTCATTGGTACAGTTAGAGTGACTTAAGAGACTGGGTGGGGCGTGGGGTGTGTGGTCTAAATCTGTTGTACAAGTCATTCACAGTAAAAACTTTGACTTCGGCACAGAAACTTTGACTTCAGATAATGCCTACTGAAAGAAAGTAAATTTGGAGTTTAAATATGATGCAGGAAAGAACAGAACTAAAACTAAAAAAAACTCAAAATACAAAACTAACATTCTGCTCTCCATATTATTGCATACGTTGACACAAACACTTGTACAGTTCAGTATGATAAATTCCTCTCACTGCCTCAGGGTCTTTATGAACATTCTCCCTCATAACACCTGACAGTGTAACATCACCTACTGTGTAATATACCTTGTGTAATATCACTTAATGTTTATATCATTTTAACTGCCTCTCACATAAGACATGGATTTCTTTTACTATTTGGTTAATTATTTGTTGTGGGTTCTCTAATATGACTACTTACTATTCTAAACTCGTTATCTTTTAGCCTGCTGATTTCCGACAGCAGAACGTGAAGCTCTCCAGTATAAAATTCTTATTTTTCATAGTTTCGTACTGAGAGCACTATGGCCTGGAAAAGCAGCAATGTTTTGGTAAAAAACAACCGGTTTTTGAGGCACCATCCCCGCTGGGTATCAGTGATGTGTCGCTAAAAATCACTCATGTTTGGTGCCTTTCAAGCTGCAAGAAAAAAATTGACAAGTCCCTGAAAAACAGTCACAACTGGGGGCTAAAAAGCCACAGAAAAAAAAACAATGGGTTTCTAAAAATGACCTACATTTGATGCCCTAAAACCTGTAAGAGGAACAGTAATAGGTCCCTAAAAAAACTCATGACGGGGGGCTAAAAGCTGCAAGAAAAGCAGACATGGGTCCCTAAGAAAGAGCTTTGTTTGGTGCATTAAAAGCCACATCAAAACAGTGACAGGTCCCTGAAAAACGCTCATGATTGGGGGCTAAAAGGCTGTGGGAAAAAAACACGATGGGTCCCTAAAAAAGACCTACATTTGGGGACTGACAAGTAACTGGAAATAGAGCAATGGGTCATTAAAAAAAGAATGGTTGGGGCCTTAAAAGCCACAGGAAAAAAGTGACATCCCTAACACTCACAATTGAGGGCTAAAAAGCTGCAAAAAAACAGCAATGGTTCCCGACGAAAGACCTATGTTTAGGGCCTTCAAAGCCACAGGAAAAACAGCAATGGGCCACTAAAAAAGACAAATGGTTGGGGACTCAAAAGCCACAGGAAAGGCAGCAACACATTCCTAGAAAAGACTTACATTAGGTGCCTTAAAACCTGCAAGAAAAACAATGACAGGTCCCTAAAAAACACTCATGACTGGGGGCTAAAAAGCCATAAGAAAAACTGCAACAGGTCCCGAAAAAAGACCTACATTTGGTGCCTTAAATACCACGAGAAAATCAGTGACAGGTCCCTAAAAACACTCACAATTAAGGGCTAAAAAGCCAAGGGAAAAACAGTGACAGGTCCCTAAAAAAAGACCTACATTTGTGGACCTAAATGTCACTAGAAATAGTGACGGGTCATCAAAAAAAGAATGGATGGTGCATTAAAAGCCGCAGAAAAAACAGTGATGGGTCCCTAAAAAAGACCTGCGTTTGGTGCCTTCAAAGCTGCTGGAAAAACAGTGATAGGTCCTTAAAAACACTCATGATGGAGGGCCAAAAAGCCACAAGAAAAACAGCAGCAGGTCCCTTGAAAAGACCTAAGTTTGGTGCCTTCAAAGCCGCACAAAAAACAGTGACAGGTCCCTAAAAAAGACCTGCATTTGGTGCCTTCAAAGCTGCAGGAAAAACAGTGAGAGGTCCCTGAAAACACTCATGATTGAAAGCTAAAAAGCTGTCCAGGTGAGAGTCTGACTTGGAAGAACAAAAATTCTGAAGGATTTAATAAGAATATGAGTGTTCTTAGAGAACCTTACAAGTTTTAGTCTTCTCACTGTCGTCACATCTACCCATGCAGAGAGTTTGGACTTTGTCTTCCCAGATATTTCTGCCTCAACCACACTGACAGACATGAACATTGATATTCACTGACTCTGCTACACTGGAAATGATTTATCACTACAATGTAGAGATTTAGCGATTATGGTGGATGTGATTATGATGAAAGAGGATCAGAGGTTGTTGCACTGTGCTCAATCCTGTTGTCAGCTAAATGAATGTGGACCAATGAGAGTAACAAATGTAACTCACACTGTAAGAATGCAGCCAAAGGTCACAGGCATGCTGGGAAATCTTGCACAACATAAAGCTTACAATATAATAAAGCTTATAGTTAGGGCTGGCTCAGGCTTGCCCTGTACCAGCCCCTAGTTAGGCTGACTTAGGCCTAGTCTGCCGGAGGACCCCCCTATAATACACCGGGCACCTTCTCTTCTTCTCTCCTTCTCTCTCTCTCTCTCGTATTCTATTACTGCATCTTGCTAACTCGGCCATTCTGGATGTCACTAACTCGGCT
>NC_065507.1:3510149-3520616 GCF_006386435.1 Epinephelus moara | reverse complement strand
TCTACTGTTTTTTTTCCCCATTAAAGGGTTTTTTTGGGGAGTTTTTCCTGATCAGCTGTGAGGGTCATAAGGACAGAGGGATGTCGTATGCTGTAAAGCCCTGTGAGGCAAATTGTGATTTGTGATATTGGGCTTTATAAATAAAATTGATTGAAAATTGATTGATTGAAAGCTGTTTATGTGCTGAATTAAACATTTACATTCATGAATGAGTTTACATTTTTTACACTGGCTTTAACTTATAACAGAACTTATACAATGTTTGGGTTTCTGTTAATGTGTTTCTGAAATGATTTGTCCAGCTGAGGACACTTGTGTGTGAAACCAGATGTCAGGATCAGACAAGAAGGACATAAAGGCATCAGAGTGGAAAAAGACACAAAGGTCTGAGGAAGCTCATACCTTAAAGTCTTCTGTGGTGGGCGTGTACAATGTGCAGTTCAACCCCTCCTGAGGAAGAAGACAAAGTTATATGTTAAATACTTAGTTTGTTTATTACTTCTATGCTGAACATAAA
This sequence comes from Epinephelus moara, assembly GCF_006386435.1. Taxonomy (NCBI): domain Eukaryota; kingdom Metazoa; phylum Chordata; class Actinopteri; order Perciformes; family Serranidae; genus Epinephelus; species Epinephelus moara. The sequence continues at coordinate 3,520,099 of NC_065507.1, read as the reverse complement.
ATAATTTTCAGTTTGTGGTGCAGTTCAGGTTTCCAGAGAATGACCACAACATCGTCTTATAGAAATAAATGTTAAGGCCATGGATTGAAGTTATTCATAATTAAATATACAAAACTTTTACATGAAGTATAGTTGTGTTTTTTTAGCCTGCCAGCAGTGTGGTGGTTGGTCCACCACTTTGATCCACACTAAAATATCTTAACAACTATTGGATGGATTTCAATGAAATGTCGTACAGATGGTCATGGTCCCCAGAGGATGAATCTTACTGCTTTTGGTGATGCACTGATTTTAACTCGAGCACCAACATGAAATTGAAATGTATGATGCACAGTAAAATATCACAACTACAGGATGGGCTGTGATTGAATGTGGTTCATCATTCATGTTCCCCTCATGATGAACTATAGAAACTGTATTAGGTCAACATTTAAATATGTCCAGTACTCTGGTTTACGACCAAATACCTTTTAAATTAGCTAATGTTAGCATGCTAACAAGCTAAACAAGATGGTGAACATCAGTTCTGGAAAGTACGCCCTGTAATTAAGCACAACTGTCAGGTACTCTGGAAGCAAAATTACACATTGTTTGTTTTTGGCATAGGCTACATGTATTTCACAACATTAGCTGAAACCACCTCTGCACTGGGATTTGTCTCTAAACACAGCTAGAGCTGAGGGAGTGACACTGTCATGTCTTTTCCCGTGACAGGTAAATCAGGGTGCCAAAAAACAAAAGAAAGAAAGCAAAGTGACTTTGTAAACAAAAAAGAAAAAAGAAATTCAAAAGGTGAGTGTGAAAGACACAGACACAAATCTAGAGAGTGAGGGTGGGGGTCCACAGAGAGCCAGAAATGTGGTGCTACACCCCGGTGTAGTTTGCATAAACATCAGTGCTGACATTTTCCCTGGTGGATGGGCGTATGTGTTATTCTAGAATGGAGTAATAAGCAGAAAGAGAATAACTGCCTCTCTGGGCACCACGCACGTGTGTGTGCTTGCGTGTGAGACCAGCGAAAGCACATGAACACACATGAAGGCGGTGCCAATGTCTCACGGTCTCACGGTGCCCAGAGAGGCAGTCAGAGCTACAGGCTACAATGAGGCTAAAAACAGAGTTCAAATGAGGTTTTTCCAAACAACTTTTTATGTCGGGGCTTCAGGACACTTGGATCACTACGGACGAGCAGTATGGAGATATTTTGTGGTTTCAATTATGTGTTTTTGGACGTTTGAATCTGGGGGGCCGTCAGCCTCCATTAGGTGGAGTTGTGTTGCTACCTCCTCTCCCCTTGGATCTCTGCAAGTGATGTGAGGACTCTAAAACTTCACCTGAGCCTCCCTCGGCATATGGGTGAGTAGATAAAGGCAGAACTTTCATTTTTGGGTGCACTATCCCTTTAAGCCAATAACAGCCCGGGCTACTAACTGAAGTGTTACAGTACTTCCTCCACCACAGTAATCAACATTACACCTGTTGATGATCAGCAGGTCATTGTCAGCATGTTAGCATGCTGATATTTTAAGAATAAGATAAATATATTCACATTTCTCACACTGTAAATCCCTGCAGCTCCCTGCAGACATACAGCGGAGAACAAGAGGGGAAACACCGCTGTGAAAGTGTCATTAAAGAATTGTTTTTATAAATTCAAGCAAGAGGGAAATATTTGTGAGTTTGGAGCAAAGTCCTGCTCTGATGTTTCTTCAGATTCTGAACAGCTGGAGGATGAAACAGCTGGATGTTACTGTGCAGGATGAAAAATGTGGAGCCGGACTGTGTCGTCTGCCAAAGCGAGGGCAGCAGTTGTAAAAATAGAAAATTATGACTTGTTTAAAACTAACAATAAAAGGCACAATTTCAGCTGGAGGGTTGAACCCTTGATTCCATCCACTGCTGTGTTCAGTCTGAACTGCTTCTGTGTGCAAAAGAGCTTCGATGCCCTGCGGACTTGTTGCTGCACAACTGTTGTTATGTAATCACATGTTTCTGCAAGGAAGCTGCTGCGGGAAATGTTAAAGGGGTATTACGCTAATTTTACACATGAACCTCAGTTGACTCCTCGTGTGAAAGCTGTTGTATAATGTTGTCATCAGTTATCTCGACTTTGACGTGACACTTCAGATTTATTACAGATCACCTGCGTCATGTACTGCAGGTGAGGAGTTCCAGATAAGCAGCTGTTTGCCAGCTAGCACAGAGAGTCTCATGAGAGATGTCATAAATTTGCATTATGAGAAACGAAGGATCGAAGATTTAGTGATTCAAACTTAGACTCAGAAAACTTTCATTTCCCCAAAAGGTCAATTTTGGGAACAGCACATTAAACACAATGTAGACACAATGAAATCACAGAACAACATCATCTGTCAGAAATATATATAAAGCTATTTTTTGGCTTTTTGACTGTTCTTTAATACATTTGCAGTTCCACTGAATTTATAAAACTAAATCACTTGAGTATCCCTGACGAGCCTGTTAGAAACTATCCCTGAAATGTTCTTTTTTTCATTGTGCACACAAGAAAATATTTGAAAGATATTAGATTTACTTGTTCACACAAAATATTTTTTTTTACAGTGAAACTGCTGAAGGCAGGTGAAAAATAGTTTTTTTTATTTTTTTGTATTTCATTACATATGGAGAATTAAACCGCAGGGGTGTGATTTGTGATTTACACTGCACTGACGCAGTAACCTGCATATTTAATCTAACTCTCCTTGATTCCTTCAGCACATGCAGCAGATGTGTGTGCAACAGCCTCTGTCATGGTGGTTTGTCTTGTGTGTTGTCCACGTGTTGCAGCCATTCTCTGAGAGTGATTTGTGGTAGAAATGTGTTTCATGACAATGTTGCACCACGTTGCAAAACATTTTACCCCTGCTTTGAGCAGATCATCAGATCTTGCACGGTGTTAAGCATTACATTTTGTTGGTAAATGTGAGGTGTTGGTGTGGCACATGTCTGCACCTTCACAGCCAGAAATGAGGACGTGAGTTTGGTGATTTGAGATAAACTACAATGATTGGTCAGACTGGTCTGTGGACATGCCATCAATCCGTTTTTATCTGTGCTTTTGTATGGTATTTTGTCTTTCTCTTTCTCTTACACTTACACCATCAACCTGCAGGGACTGCAGATGAAAATGAGCCTGTATGGCGAAATCTGGCACATTAACGTGACGTAAGTGTTCATGTTCATTAATGTGCACTGTCACTTTCTAAATAAAATAAATATAAACATTTCTATCCACTGTCATCAAGTCCCCTTTTAGTTATCATCAGCAGTGTGTACTTTATCTATATTTTATGTTATTTCATTTTATTACAATTAATAATATTCATTTCCAGTCAAAGTTAAGGCATCAGAGCTCTTTGCAGTAAAGATGCAATTGTAGCATTTTCTTTTAGAGAGTATCAGATGCCCATAAAGGAAACTACAGACTGCACTACAGAGTTTATACTAAATCCGTTCCCCCTGACTTCTGAGACTAAACCTGTGTACCACCAACTAACCTCCTTTTTTAAATATTTGGATTTGAACAAAGTCCACGCAAGTTATGAAACTGTTACCACATAATGTCTTTCTGTGTTTTTATTCTTAAACAGAATTACTGAGCGTGTCACTATGTTTTTTAACCACTCTGTCCACCTGCAGTAACAGACTATGGACAGCTTTACAGACAAGTCTGAGAAACTTAAAGAGAGATTAATTCTTTCGTCCACTCCTTCCACAGCCTGAAATCATCGGCTGTGCAGTGCAACTCATTTTATTGTGTTCTATTAAATGATTAAAGCTGATAACAAAGATCACTCCACTCATAATCGGTATTTAATCACGACTGTGGGATCATCCTGCATTTTTTCAATGCAGTAATTAAACATTATCTAAACTGGGAAGCCTGACAGGTTTTATCTTGAGAAATGATACGGGCATTCAAAATATCTCATTTTAACAGATAACCTGTGTTGGCATTGGATGTTTCTGCAAACCATGAATATATTACATTTACACGTTTCACACATATCATATCAACGTTTCTAAAGTGACATAATATATGAGCTGACTTTGTCATCAGGAGGTGGAGGGGATGGTGGATGGCGTGTCATCTGGGTGAGATGCCTGCAAAGCTGCAGACAGCTGTTCTAGACCAACAAATATCAAAAGCGGGTGAGATTTAGTGAATGCTCTTTTTTCAGCGGCTTTTTAGTCACCAAATACGGCTGTTTTGTGGAGCCCTGTCACTGTTTTTCCAGCAGCTTTTTTTCTAAAGCTACATGTCTTGTGTGCAGGAATGTACAAGGCAAACACTTTTTCTGGTGACTGAGTTGATTTTCTGGTGTTTGTTTGATAAAAACTACTGTGGCCATCCGTTGAAGGAAATTACGCAGCGTTTTTAAAAATAAAACTATTTATTTTTGAGGCAGTTTTGAAGATTTCAGTATGTCAACGCATTTACATAATTTTGCCACTTTTTTCTATTTTCTGTGGCGTCCCCCAAGGTTCAATATTGGTCCCATTCTCTTTTACTCTTTTTATGCTTCTATTAGATCACATTTTACAAAAATGTAATCCGGCTAGTGCTGTTTTTTGTGCATAAACCTAACCACACGTTAACCACATCATTGCCAAAATTTAAATTTTCAGTGCATCTGCTACAACATCCATGGTTTGCACAAATGTACAATGCCAACATTTTTTCTTATGACTGGCCTGTGAATATAAAATTTGAGCAATGACACAGTAAAAATATATTTTCTGATATCAAAGACAAAAAAATTAATGTCATACCAAGTTGTGGACTTCCCCGACGAGGGCCTCGAGTTTTGCGAATATGTCGTTAGCGCAGGGTTTGGCAGGCAGTTGCAGCGTCAAGCCGAGCAGACAGACAAAACACAGATACACACTCGCCAGAGCTAACCTCCCTCTCAGCATGGCACAGGCAGCGAAACCATCATCACATTATCCTCTGCTGTCTCACTCTACTACGACGTCCTCATGGAGATAAACAGCCTTATGGATTTTCAGAATTCGCCCTTAAAGTTCATAACCGACACAGCTGACTTGGGGATTTTGTTAAAGAGCAGAAGTCCATGTTAAAAGTTCCACTGAGCGACAAAGAAATCTTCCTGTAATCCAAGAGGCCCGTTTGAATCCCAGACCAGCTGAGAAGATCTTTACAGCGAGCGTTTCTTCTTCTATTCCTCGAGCAAGGCACCAGCTTCCAGACTGCCGCTTAACATCTGGATAACAGAGAACAGAGAACAGTCAGTAAAGACTCAACATTCTGAAATCAAAAGCTCATTTCTGGTACAGATGAGTTGTTAAGGGAACACAGTGAAATAGTTCAAAGGCTTCCAAAAGTGGTCTAAAAATTCTCCGTGAAGGGTAACATCATATGTTCATCTTCACTTACACTTCTTCAGTAGACTCTGCAGTCAGACAGTCCACAGCAGGACCAGATTACCACGACATGAAATTTAAGAATACACAGAAAAAAAAAAGCTGCAATCTGAAACCAAATCCCATCGAAGAAACGACAGATTTTCTTGGTGTTCCAGCAAGTTCATACGTCTCTTTGGTTCACCTGTTTAACTTTAGACTTCAGGGTGAAGAAGCCCAAAAGCAGATCTGTGCATTGCATCCCCAAAAAGGAGAAGAAGAAGAAGATAGTTTCCCTCCACCAGCAGCTGATTTCTGCCTCCTCTGTGCAGGAGTTGTTGAGGTTCGTCTCCACGTGGTTGAAAGTAATAGCCTGATCTCTCACCAGAGAGCTTCCTCAGCCTCACTCTCCTTCCTCCTCTCCCTCTCCCTTCTGTCACGCGCCTCTGTCTTTCCCTCCAGTTTTCACTCAGTCACTCCTCCCCACTCCTCCTTTTTTGGCTCAAGGCAGTAGATCAGTTACATTGAGCTCCCATCTCTCCTCTCAGACAGCTAAACATTGCCTCCTAACTCGTATTCTTTTTGAGTGTTCAACTTCTCGATCTCGTTCTCTGCCTCTCCAACTTCTCCCTTCTTATTTTTTGGATGATCAGTTTTCACGTTACAGCCCTGCAGGGAGAGTCAGCTCCATAAATCACTCAGACATCTCTGTGTTTGTTTATGCAAATCACAGGTTTATATGGTGAGTAACTTGACAAGCTGAGGGAAATGACAAACACTTACAGAACGCTCGGAGCTAAACACGATGTGCATTATATAAACAATGCTATTAACAAGCTTTCACCAAAGCTTGATGTGGTCCGCTCAGATGTGTCAGAGGACGACTCTGTACGTTGAGGAAAGTCCTCTTCACTAACTGATGTTATTTAGTATGAAGGGTTGGTTTTGTACATGGAGGACAAACAATGGTCTGTCCATTGTACAGACGCTGTACGATTGACAGACCAGACTGTCAACTGAAAGAGCCAAAGATCCCTATGAGCAACAGCCTAAGATGAACCGAAGAAATCAGCTGTCATTGGTAGAACAAACTGAAGGCTCAGCATTAATATGTGAGCAGATATAAATAGGAACAGGTCCTGTTTCACTCTCCGCTTTTAGGTCCTGATCACACAGAAAGTGTTTTGCAGGTTGCAAAACTCAAGGTGCATCACACTGCCTTTTTTGTTTTTTATTAAATGCCAAAACGCTTGCTGTGCCTTTTTATTGTTGCCAGGCAACCAAGCCATCACTAACACTTACACTAACCTTCCCGCGTAATCAATCTACCGTTATTTATTTGTTTTATTTATTTCACAATAATGAATATCTAGTTCCTGACATGTTGAGGCAGAGGGTACTGTCTGTAGCTCTGGTTGAGGGTGAGAGGCTGTCAGCAGATAAACAGAGATCTGTGTGGGTACATGAGACCCTAAAAAAGAGGCTGGATCATGGGGAGTACCACCAGTTGGTCCAGGAGCTTCTCCTCCATCATGGATGTTTACAGGCAGATTTTAGGATGACTCGGGGGCAGTTTGACACCCTGCTGTCTATCATCAGGCCGTATAGCTCTGGGTATCCAGCATCCACTACCACCAGTTTCTCCTCCATTGTTTACCAACTGTAAATGTATTGTCATGACAACCACAGAAGGCCCGCCTCTCAAATCATCTGATTGGAGTTTATTCAACTCGAGGAGTTCAAAGTGCTCTGGCAAAAATGCCAGGCTCCTAGAGCGCACAAGGCACGTAGCAATGCAAAAACAGCGAGCAAAAAGCTTCATCCCTTTAAAAAAAAATACAGAAAACAAACTGCCTTCAACTGCTAAAATGCTTTCGGTGTGATCGCGGCCTTACACTGCCTCTTCAAGGTGGGAATATCATGCTGTTACGCTGCCTCGCTGTTCTGTATATATGATCTTGTAAATATATTCTATGGAGGAATGGGGGGACAGAGTGTTCTCGCGTTTAAGCCACCACGGAAGGTAGTAACAGCACCGAAACAACGTCTGTGTGAAAGGGACAGTCTGCGGGACAAGATTATGGGCCGCACGGACATTTGAACAACATGTTATGTGTGCCAGAGATTTTGAAAGTAGCTGTTAGCTGTAAGAGGCTAACTCAAAGAAGATGAACAGCAGCCAGAAATGTCCACAAATTGTAAAAACAATGAGGTCCAGGAGCTCCTAACCCTCTGAGCAGAGGACGAGATCAGCCGCCGCGTAACAGAGACGGTAAATAATTGTTACTGACACTTTTTGTCATTGTTATTGTTTATAAAATTATATGTTATATTACACACTAGAGGCCAACGGCAACACATTCTCACTCTGACCTTGTCACATATCCACATTTGGTCATGGACTTTCTACCTCGTTTTTCCTGATCAGCTGTGAGGGTCCTAAGGACAGAGGGATGTCGTATGCTGTAAAGCCCTGTGAGGCAAATTGTGATTTGTGATATTGGGCTTTATAAATAAAACTGAATTGAAGTGATGTTCTGGGACGCCGTGTCAACTTCAGCCTGTTACATGCATTGTCTGTTTTCAAAATACACTTCTGTTTTCACAGGAAATGTACAGTTTGATACAGTCTCTTTCAAAATAAAAGCACTACGTCGGTACAACACTGCGAACTGACGTTTTTCTCGCACGTGGTTGGGTTTAGGCAACAAAAGCTTACTTAAGTTGTTGTCCTGCCGGATTTCCTCATGACAGTAATGGCAACCGGCCACATATCATGCCAACATGCTTTTTTGAGTGTTGTGAGACCAGGTTGCCAACCCTGTTGTGCTACATATCACACCTGTCATGCCTCTTTTGATTCAGGGATGCAGGCACGCTGTCTATAAACACACACGAGAGAGGCATGACGCCAGTGCAGTGGCAGAGGACTTTGTAGTGCTGGTTATACCACTAATTCCACAATTTGTTTGTTTGCCAACATACACTATATCAGTATGTGGCTTGTAATTTTGATTTTTTTTCTTTGTGTCTTACGATTACCATGAAGTGACATCTTAAAATCTTATTAAAACACAGACAAAAAATGCAAAGAAAATATTTTTCTATTGCGTTTTTCTTAATGTGGACTACGAATGGTTAAAATGAAGTTACGTTTATGTTTAATTGACAAAGATCTCCAAGGACACATCAGAGTGGGTGGATGGGTCAATTAAGCATGTGACTTCGACATGGACGCTGTGTTTTGTGTCTTGTTTCCTCAGCAGTGACTGGTTTCTTAAAACCATGATCCCCATCTTTCTGTAAACAAGTTGCTTTTGTGCCTTTCACACGCATATCCAGAAAGCCTGAGGCAGAGAAAGCAAACCTCCCTGCCCTTCCATGTGCCTACATGGAAAGCCTAAGGCAGGGAGAACAGCAGCAAAGACCCCCGGGAACAGAACATAGCAGCATCAGTGACAAACAGATGCAAATCTGAAAGAAGAAACAGTGCTCAATGTCTGGACAGCTCGGGCTCAGAACTATGTGACACGGACACAAAGTCTACAATAATGCCAGTGCAAAGTCAGTGAGGACCTTTTGTCATGGTGAACACACAAATTAGGCAGAGTGAGAAAGCCTGTGTAGGATGGGATACAACCACTGGTAACAGCTATTCAATAGTGTCCAGAACATTTAGATGGACACCTGAAAAAAAAAGGTTGTACAGGAACAGTACTTTAACTGAGAATTGAGACAAACATACAGGATCACTTCTGGAAAATGAGCACGCTGCTGAATACTTGCCAAGCAGACTACATGACTGAGAGAAAGAAAAAATACATCTCCGGTAAAGAAGCAGATTCTTTTCCCAGCTGTTATCAGAGACTGTTGTTTTAGCTGCCAGAGAGAGACATTTCTAAAATTCACAGTTCATCATCAGTTCACCCAAATTACTGAAACATCCACCACAGTTTCATCTAGCACACAGATTGTTTTGCTTTTATTTGTGCAGGTTTGGAGACAGACTTTCACCCTAAAACAATGACAGATGATTAAAGATAATTAAGCTTAATGACGGATAATAATGAATGTCTGTCACATCATAAAATGTTCATACTGAGTGTACTTGAAACCTGTTTACTTTCAGTGTTTTTTATTTGTTCTGCTACATTATTCCCTCATGGCAGCCAAAACATGACTAACATTTCTATGGTAATGTTTTACTCTTTCACAGCAGCTTCAAGGAAATAACTGCTTTAATCTCCCGTGGTGACAGTATATATAAAGGTCACAATATAAAAATAGTGTTTGTTGTTTCATTCTGATAAAAACAATAATAATAACAGAAAAGTATTTTAGAAACACATGTCAAATTGAATGTTGAATTTTGCATTTTCTCTGGTTCCTCTATATTATAAACTAGTCCATACCCATTGAGTGCACAGTTGCCCATGTACAGTTTCACATGGTGTGTGTTTGGGATACAGGTCATAGGAAACTGCAGATTAAATAGTCAACTGAACCCATTAAGAAGAGCAATGTATTCAGACAGAGTGTTTGTGAATTTGATAATACGATTGCTT
>NC_065507.1:3495887-3509659 GCF_006386435.1 Epinephelus moara | reverse complement strand
ATCTCTGTGCAAAGTTTCATGTCTCTACGACATACGGGGCATGAGATATGCCCATTCAAAGTTTGACATTTCAATCAGTTGCTATAGCGCCCCCCTTTGGCCAATTGATGTAATATTGCTTCATTCACATCCTCCCATGACCCTCTACCACTGTGCCAAATTTCACATGGATTGACCAAGTCAGTGAGGAGAAAAACATGGAACCGACACACACACAGAGTTTTCGTCATTTTATACTAAAATAAAGCCTTCACCAAAAAAAATAAAAAATTAAATAAAAAAAAGTCTGGCTGACATGGGTTCCAGTCTATAAACATACGTCCTGTGAAAATTCCGACTGTCTGTTGAAATGGTTTCTCATTAATTTGAGATGTGATGTTTTTCTGGAGAAAGAAGTCTGTTCAACAGGAAATCATTAAATTCATGTGAAGCGTGGGAAGATGAAAAAAAGAGGAAGACTCGTCATGACATCATCAAAACCTAAAAAAAAAAAAGACATAACACACTCAAATGACCTCCCGGCAGTTGTTTGCCTTGGCTCACCAGTCAAGTTTCTCTGATAGTTTCCATCCATGTCTGTGAAAACATGGACGCTTCACACACAGAAGTTGTTGATGATGACGATGTTCCTGAAATATGATGTTAAATAACAGACAGAAAAGTGTTTTATGCTGAACATGATGATGTCACAGGGAAGTTGACCTTTGACCTTTTGGTTATAAAACGTCATCACTGCATTCATCATTTTATTCTGTTAGACATTTGTGTGAAATTTTTTCACAATTGGTGTATGAATTCTTTGAGTTCTGGCTCTAAAAATGTTTTGTGAGGTCTCACTGACCTTGATCTTTGACCTTCAACCACCAAATTCTGATCAGTTTATTCTTCAGTACAAGTGGATGTTTGTGTCAAATTTGAAGAAATTCTGTTTCTTGCTGTTCACCAGAATGAGACAGATGCAAGCTCACAGTAACCTTGACCTTTGACAACCAAAATCTGATCAGATCACTGAGTCTAAGTGGACGTTTGTGCCAAATCTGAAAAAAATCCCACAAGGCGGTCTTGAGATACGTTGTTCACAAGATGAGACAAAAAAGGTCACAACAACTTTCACTTTTGACCACCAGAATCTAACAAGCTCATCCTTGAGTGCAAGTGGATGTTTGTGCCAAATTTGAAGAAACACCCTCAAGGTGTTCTTGAGATATCAAGTTCAAGAGAATGAGACAGACCAAGTAAGACCTTAAACCTTGACCTATTACCAACAAAATATAATCAGTTCATGCTTGTGTCCAAGTGCCAAATTTAAAAATATTCCCTCAAATTGTTCTTGAAATATCACGTTCACAAGCATTGGACAGACACCCTTATAAGTCCTGTATTTAAAATCTTACTTAAGTAAAATTACAAAAGTAGCATCAAAATATAAGTAAAAGTGCTGTTCTTTTTCAGATTATAATTTAACGTGTTCTTCAATTTAATGTTGCAGCTGGTAATGTGTGTCGTCCACCACCACTGCTCATTGCCGTCGTGCCCTTCTTGTGTATTCTATTTTTTACCCCTTCCTATTTTCCCTTCTCTCCAAAGGCTTTTTGTGATTGTAAATCTGTGAATTCTGTAAATCAGTGAAGGACCTGAAAAGCAGCAGGAGTTCCCGTCAAACCAAGAAATAAAGACGAGTAAAGCTCTTACCGCAGAGAGAGTTCCAGTGAGGGCGACAGCCGCGGAATGAGCAGGTGAAAGCCAAGGTCAAAGTCTACAGGTCGAGTAGAAACCAAAACTGAAACCGAGCTGCACACATGAGAAAGATAAGATATCTGGAGGGCACAAGCTCACTGATAAGCTTACAGTACATAGTAGTTCACTCTGCTGCAGCGTCTCAAACACCGTGTGGCATGTCTGCTTTCAGAAGCTCCCAGCAGTCAGACCTATCTTTCTATGTATATGAGTGTCTGTTGTCTGTAGCGGAGGCAGGAAACTGTGCAAAACAACCTCCTTCAAAGTGAAGTTTGTGACTGTGTGACTCACACTGGTTGAGGGAAAGTGACTGCAGTCACCTGGTGGGCAGGTTGCGGAGTCACGGGTGGAGACAACAAGATAAGAGAAATGACACAGGTAGAACATGTAAAAGACAGTTTGCAGAAAACAGACAATAATTAGTTCTTCAGACTCCCTCAGGTCGAGTCATTGTTGAACACGATGAGTAAATGTACAGTCTAGCACGGTGAAAATAAAAGACATGAGTCACTTTGTTTTGATTTGCACCACATACCTTTATTTTCCGTACATCTCACTGACGCTATGAGGGTTACCGGATGAAGATTTAGTTAATATTTCCCTTTTCACCAGTTCCCAAAAACATTATGTTCTCTCCAGTTTGTCACCAGTGCCCTGCAGAAATCACACATCTCTTTATTTTTTCTAATATTTGACATTTTCATTTCAATTGTAACCACTAGTTTAATTTTTTAAATACTTTACTTTCTATCACTGACTATCAGTTTCAGTTTATTATTATTATCTGACTCAAGGTCCATACTAAAAAACATACACTCAATACATAAAAACAGATCACTCAATCAATTAACAACATATCCTAGACATAAGAGATAGCGACTATGTTTACATGCACAAAAAATTCCTGTTTTTGCCCATATTCCGAAAAAAACAACTTTCTACTAATCTGTTCACTTGGCTAATGAAAATGAATATTCCACTAACATTCCTGTTTAAAAGCAGCCGTGCATACTCCGATTAACAGGCTCTAACATTATGTCAAAATATGGAAAAGTGGAACAGCTGAGTCGCCTCTGCAGTTTTGCTTAATTTCACATTAAAATAGGATTTTTTCCAAAGTTTTCTACAGGCAGCTGATTCCCTGTTTCACTTCTTCAACCACGTTCTCGAAAAGGTCTGTTGTGATATTTGTGCAAATCCAAAGGTCTGTTTATATCCAAGTTTTCATAATGTTTAAAAGTAGGCATGTTTGCCCTTTCAACCAGGAATGTAGGCTTTTCTCTCGGGCGTAGATTTCTACGGCTACAGCGTTTACTCATACAATGGTTTATATGACGTCTAACGAATTAGTGCTCCATGAGTGACGTCATCACACCACATACTTGACATGAATTTATGTAGGTTGGGTTTAGGAAAAGAAACATGGTTGGGCATCATTATGTTACGTACTTAACATGAAGTTACATACTTAAGTTATGGAGGTTAGATTTTGGAAAATAAGGTTACATAGATTAGATTAGGGAGGGAAAGATGGTTGAGCGTCATCACGTTGCGTACTTAACTTTAATCTGCATAATTAACATAAAGTTGCTTAGGTTAGGTTTAGAAAAAGAAACGTGGTTGGGTGTGGTCACATGACGTACTTCACGTAAAATTATGTTTTGAATATGAAGTTATGTAGGTTAGGTTTAGGAAATGAAACATAGCTGGACATTGTCACGTTACGAACTAAACATAAAATTACACAATCAATATAAAGTTACATAGATTAGGTCTAGAAAATGAAACATATTTGGGCATCATCACCTTACATGCTTAATGTAAAGTTACGTACTTATCATAAAGTAGCGTGGGTTAGGTTTAGTTACGTAGGTTGGGTTTAGAAAAAGAGACACACGATTTGACGTCGTCAAGTTATGTACTAAACATTAAATTATATATTTAACGTAAAGCTGAGTAGCTTAGGTTTAGGTAAATATAGTTACATAGTCTGAGTTTAGAAAAAAATCCATGATTTGATGTCGTCATGCTACATACATAACGCAAAATGATGTATTTAACGTAAATTTGCAGAGGTTAGTTTTAGAAAAAAGAAACATCGTTGGGCATCGTCACATCACGTAGTAAAAGTAAAATGATTTAATTAATATAAATCTGTGTAGGTTAGGTTTAGAAAAAGAAACAGTTGGACATGGTCACGTTACGTACTTAACGTACGTAAAGTTACATAGGTTGGGTTTAAGAAAAGAAACATGGTTGGGTATCGTGACATAACATTATAATTGTAAAATTACATAATTAATGTAAAGTTGCATAGATTTGTTTTAGGAAAAGAAACCTGGTGACAACGTGCCTAAATAACTTGAAGTTCACTTGCTTTCACACGGGACACACGCACCAGTCTCGTGCAGAGTCAGTCTCATCCAGGCTGCTTCCTTACACCCCGTTTTGCTCTTTAAACCACTTCCTTCCTTCCTCCTGTGAGTGCATTGGTCATGTGATCGCAGCCTACATGATTACGTAGGTTATATACGAAATCTGGGGCATTGCCTCTCGTAGGTATACTGTACGTACAAACAGTGCATGAGAGCAGCCAGATCCCAGCCTTGCAAACTGTTGGTGAGCTGGTTTGTCTACAAGACAGAGCTGAGCATAAAGAGGCAAGAGGCTGTGTGTCACAAACTTTGAGATGCATATTCCAAATGCACTGCATGCATGCGCAAAGAATGCTCCCGACACCCCAAAAATACCAGCACATCCTACATGTCTCATTTGGAAAATGCTACATTCAGAAAAAGGCCTAATTTGGAATATCCAGATGGAATATGCTGTTCCCATGACACATGATGAATTTGGAGTATTGCCAATTCTGAATCATAGTGTGCATGTACACATAGTCGCTGGAAGCATTTTCTAAGCTGTGCTCATCACCAGAACTGTAAGCCGTGGGTGTTAAATTTGGTAGAAAATTCGGGTCCATGTCATTGGTTCGACAGCCCATTGGTTCGACATCCCATTAGTCCGACTGTCCGCGGTGTTGAACGGCTCGCGGCGGGCGTATGGTGCGCCGCGACCGGCTTGAGGCGGAGCAGGCTCACGGCTTATGTGTTTGTCACTTTCTTTTTTATTTTAACCCACACCATGATCTTTTCCTGACCCTAACCAAGTGGTTTTTGTACCTAAACCTAACCAGACCTTAACCACAGGGCATCATGATGATTTCGGAACGGACTTCGGAACAATGAGTTTAATATGGTCGGAACAATGGGCTGTCGAACCAATGGGCTGTCGAACTAATGGGCAGTTCCCGAAAATTCAGTGTTGACTCATCAGCCTCTCAAAAAAGCTAGGAATGATTTAATTGACAACCAGACCAAATGAAAACCACGAGCCTTCTGCTTTAATCACCGATTGTAAACATTTCAAAAGTGTCAGTTGTCCCCTGTGTGCAGAGGTCATGCAGCATTTTCCACCTAACCGGCTCTCTGTACTTTTGAAAATTTACTGAAGCTCAAGATGCAAGGTTTCTAAAGGGCACTGACGACAGGAGAGACCGAACCGACTGAACATATCAACATGGGAACAAAGTCATCATTAAAAACACACAGGTATTGGCCTGGTCTGAAGTTAAAGCAGAACTTACCAGACGCGTCATTTTCAGACACACACACACACACACACACACGTGCACACACACACACACACACACACACACACACACACACACGCACGCACGCACACGCACACACACACACTTGATGCATGCACCCAAGAGCTGAGGACACTGTGCAAAATACCAACATTACTTTAAGGATAATAAGTGCCAAAGAGAATAAGACTAACTTCATAAATAAACAATAAAATAATAAAAAAAAGAATAATATAATGGTTAAAAAGATAGATTATTAATAACCACAGTAATCACCAACCTTAAACACTGGCCTCAGAGAGCCTGACATGACATGACATGATGTTTGTTCAACACAATATAAAAGAAAAAGAAATAAAACATTAAGTAACTGTGATTGCATACAGCACTGGTTGGACACTCGACCTTCAATGCGTCTGCAGCTGCAGGATCAGCAGAATTGGATGTAGCCCAGCTCAACACATGCTAAAAGTTACTGATTTAACCGTCTGTTACAAAAGAATGTAGAATGAATTGTTCCTCCAAGATGTCATCACATCCACAGAAAGTCCAGAGCCGCTCAGAAGGGAAAATACAACAAAGAGAATTCAGACCGCTAAATGATGCAAGACCAGCCGTGTGATCCTAATTTTTGGTTGCCAGATCCACAAATTTATCACATCCAGCTGTGGACATTCAGGGATTTTGGGTGCTCATCCAGCACGATCACAGCCACGTTATACATTTCGACTGATGGCAACAGAATTTCTTTACTTTTTACAATATTAAGATCTTTAAAACAATTCCATTAGCATCCATTCAAAGTCTTAGCCCAGATTGAAAAATGCGAGCAATGTGCAGGTAGAATTTCCATTCCTAAAAGGTCATCTGTTCATAAAGCTCTTCCAGATGATTCAATGCGTCGTCTGCATTACATCTAAACCTCAACGCCTCCCACCACGCTGAGAGGAATCAGTGTCAAATAGGGTTGACAACATTCATCATGTCCCATGGATGTCAACTTATCCCCAAGTTGAAGTACCCCATGTTTTGCTACTGGAGAAAGATCATTTCAGCATGAATTTATGAGGGTCTCATGGTCTCCATCAAGCCAGGGTACAGCTCTGGAGGTCTGTGCCATCTACTGGCCACTGAAACCACCAGTTACACTTCTAATGTGTCCTGGCCATAAATTAACAAGTGCACATCTTCTGTAATGCCTTGTTCTCTCCATTACTTTTTTGTTGGCCCTTCTTGTCTTGTAATTCCATGTAAGATCTTTATTTTTTTCATAGTCTGTTACAATTCTGAGAAAGAGGGGGAGGAAGATGTGAAAGTCCATTGATGCTCACTCTCCTTGCCATCTGCCCCTGTCCTGGTCCTCCAGCTCCTGCTCCACCCTGCAGGGTTTGGGTCAGGCTAACTTGGGCGGTGCTGAAGGAGGTTATTCGACCACTTCCAGCAATCTGGAGGTTGACTGTGGTGGCATAGCTGGTCTTCTGGTTCCCCTGTTTGGTAGGAGATGAATGGGCAAAGGGTAGTGGTGATGAGCATGGGGGCAAGGGCGAAGGGATTGAGGGTGCAGGAGGTGTTGTGGATTGGCAATTGTGGTGCTGGTAGGGGGCAGTCAGAGGAGAGGTAATGCCAGAAGAGGAGAGGACCATGCATGAGGAGGAGAGGTTTTGTTCACATGAGGGCCGGGCAACGTAGGCGCAGATCAGCTGGCTGCGACAATTCCCCTCCTCTAGCTCTGGGTCCTCCCACTCTGTCTGGCTGTGTGATGAAACAGGAGAGGAGAGGAGCGTGTGCGAGAGCGAGGAGAGAGGAGAAGGAGAGGAGGCAATGATAGTGGACGTAGCACTTGCATCAAGGCTATCAGTTCCCTTATATTTGTTTGAAAGCTCTCGTACATCTGGCCAGGGCACGCTGGTGAAATGCTGCCCACCAATGGTGCCCTTCCCTGGGGTAAGCTTGCTAGGTGAGAGTGGGGACTGAAGCCCGCCTCGAGGGCTGAGGCAGGAAGGTGAGCTGCCGTACGAGGACCACCCACTCCTTGGACTGGTTGGACAGGACTCCTGCTGGTCAAAGGACCCTCGACCACTACCACCAAAACCAAGGGACCTGCGACTGCTATCTGCCCATGAGCGGCGGAGCCCACTAGTGTTGTTCCGGGACGGGCTAGGGGGTCTGTCCGCCAGGTTGGAGGAGAAAGACCTACGGAGGGTTTGGGAGGTTGCAGGAGGACACGGTGCGGAAGGGGAGGAGCCTCTGGAACTACGCAGTGGGACCACAAAACAAGAGGAAGAGGGGAAAGATGCGTTCTCCAGTGTTGGCGAGCCTATCGAGGAAGAAAAGGAAGGAGATGCAGAGGAGGAAGCAAGTCTAGGGTTCCTAGGTTGAGGTGCTGCAACGTTATTTGCCCAAACATTCACTGACACGCCAATAGGAGGTGGGGAGAGTATCTGAGGGCTCAGACTTGAGGAAGACTGCCCAAAAGCTGAACTTGCTGAAGAGGTCTTGGGTAGCTCCAAAGTTAGGCCTAGTGGGTTATGAGAACTCGCACTTCCTAGACGCGTGCCCCGAGGGTGGGGAGGTTTGTTAGCCATGGGGGAGGAGTAATTATGTTGAGGAGGTGGGGAGCAGAGGCGAGTGAAGGAGGCAGGGGTTGGAGAGGGAGATGGGGACTGAACTCGTGAGCTGGGTTCGGACGCAGAAAAGGGCCGAGCTACACGGTTGTGTGACCCCGACCAGAGAGGATCTGTGGCGTTGGTGCTACCATTAGCTAGCAGCGCCCTCTGTGGACTTACTGACCAACCCCCATTACTGATGGCATGGTTATTACTTACACTGCTAATCGCTAAGCTAACGTTGTTATTGTTGTTGTTGTTTGCATTCTGTGATGAATCAGTTTTGGAGTGAAGGAATGAGGGACGAGGGGAAGGGGAAGAGGGCTGATGATGGGGTAGACTCATAGACGGGGAATGGACTGGATGCTGACTGGGAGGGAGTTTGGGTGAAGGCGATCGCCGTCGTAGATGAGAGGAGGGTAAGGAAGACATGGGGGAGGGGGTTTGGTTTACTGTGTTTGCAGGCGGGGCTTGTTGCGGGGCATTGTTCTTTTTTGCCATACTCTGACTGATGGACTGGCTAATACAGGAGGCAGCTAAAGATCTGGTGAACGCAGAAGAAGAAGCGACGGGGGAAGAGCATGGAGGAGAGCGGAGAGAAGAAGACGGTGTAGGGGAAGAAGGAGGACCTGCTCTCATGGATGAAGACCTCCCAGAAGAAGAGGAAGAGGAAGCAGGGGAGGGTGAAGAAGAAGAGGCAGGGGGAGCTTGCATCGAGGTACCCCTCCCAGAAGAAGGAATAGGAGAGAAACGGGGAAGAGCCCTGGAGATAGTGTTCAGGGAGGTATCCTCAGCAGATACAGTGGTGGCAGAAGATGCTGGAGCACCCCTGAACGGTGAGGAGCAGGGAGGTGCTCGGACAGAGGAGGAGGAGGTGGGAGGAGCTTTGACAGGGGAAGGGGAGCGGTGTCTAAGGCTGGGTCTAAAGGCTGAAGAGGCTGTGGTGAGGTCTGTGTCCAGGCCAGGGGTGACGAAGGCTGGGTTAGGTCTCTCCATCAGGCTGGATGTCTCTGACGAGGTTCGAAAAGATGGGCGGCTGCCTGAAGGGAGGCATCGTGAACCCTGCTGGTCTGATTCCCTAAAACTGAGAGAAAAGCACAGATTAAAAAAGAGCAGACATTTTAAATAGTTTATTCGGATGATGTTCTTTTTTTTGACTGCCATGTCTGAGTCTGAGTCTGAACGATGCAGTATTCAGACTGACATAAGCATCAACTGTGGTTTACTTTGGCTTGTTTAAGGACAAAATGACAAGTATTGAAAAATCATAAACTCTTGCACCATGGCTGACTCCTGCAACTTCTTTAAAGTCTGAATGATACTTTCAACCTCAGTTTCCACCAATTTAGATCTCAGTGGATGAATCAGAAACTATTTGAAGTGGTGCCTGTAAAAATGCAGAAACAATGTATACTACAGTGTTTGGTACCCTTTAGTGTTCAGTTGCACCCTGTGTTCATCCCCAGGTTGTCAACTCTGTGTCATGCCCCTTTGCTTGTGATATGCCAAAAGGCACCTTTTAGCGGGCTGTCAACTAACTCCAATGTAAACCCACACACAGCAATACCTGACACTGAATGCAGCGGACATTTTATAAAGAGTGAGAAAGTATGTGTAGGATGATGATTTGATGTCACATTAGGTCACGTAACAAACGTACTTCTTTTATCCCAAACACGATCATTTTCTAAACTTAAAGCCCCTACAAGGAACTTTCATTTTGAGTTGATTTTGGCGACCCTGTGGACAAAAGCGGTAGTGTTTTGTCGGAATGAAGCCTACATTTCCCATGAGCTCTAGCGCGTATTGTCGTAAAGACGCTTACCTGGCTCGCACATGTGTTTGTTTTGGGGATGAATGAAACAACAAGACGGGAAAACTTTGCCCCCGCTCCTATCGGGGATCCCAGCTCACCTCTGCCGCGCCCCAGCTCCACCTCTCCGGTGTAAGCGCCACTGCCGCCGGGGTAAATGCAGCTGTTGGCTGGTAAGGCTGAAGGCCTGTTTGGCGAGCACTTCCACGGCTTCTTGGACTGAGTATGGAGCGGTGCCTCGCCTCTTTATTTCTCGGCACTCGCCGGACCCTGTCGACGCCTGGCTGGTACCTGTCGTCAGCCCGGATGAGGTGTTCCAGCCCCGTGGCCCCTGCTCTCCTCGTCCCTGCTGGCGCGGGGTGAATCGGTGCAACCTGCGGCCTCTGTGTGTGGCTCCCCGGACAGCTAACGCAGTGGACGCGCCGGCTCCTGCCAGGATTGGGCTGGTAAATGCTAGATCGCTAGCGAACAAAACGTTTATCCTGAAGGATTTCCTGACTTCCCGAGGATTGGATTTTCTCTGTGTGACTGAGACGTGGCTGACTGTTGGTGAGTCCAGTGCTTTCACAGAACTTTTACCCGATGATTGCTGCTATTTTAACTCCCCGTGGACGTCGGGTGGAGGAGGAGGAATAGCGACTATTTATAAGAGTCACTATAAATGTATGTATAAATGTAAGCAGCTAGGTAAGATGACGTGTGTCGTCTGAGTGCCGTAAATCGTTTCGTCCTGGAAGCGACCTGGGGCGGACCCGGAGTCAGTTTCCTAAAGGTATGGATATACACTATATAGAAACAGCTTATCTTCACACCGATGGTCTCATTTGCTGTTGTAGGTCACGCACAGACATCAGCAGAAACCAGAGACTTTTGCATATCCAGTTAAAAGTTCCTTGTAGCGGCTTTAACCAAGCAGTTTCACAACAGTAATCATGTGTTACAACTTGCGTCAGCTGTGTGTCACATTGATAAGCTAAAGGGTGCCCTGTGCGTCACTACCAGATGCCGACGGGCATGACAACATGTCTGTATTAAAGACCTTGGAGTTAACGGGTTGTTTCACTGTCCCTGAACGTCAAAACAGACACAGGAGGGTACCTAGCGTCAGCGCCATATTTTGACGTGTAAGTCCACTGACGAAGCAGCAGTGTTTCACAAGTTGGGATGAGAACGCGTTGGCATGATTTACCGGCAAAAGCAAAGGAAACATGCAGTCTAGTGTTAACGCGACAAGGCGCTGAGAATATTCAGCTGTTTCCGAGAAATTTTCCCCATTCAGATGAATGGATGAATGTTCAAATCTGACGCATATTCAAAGTTGTTCAAGCATTTTGAAAGCCTATTTCTTCATTCATGCATTCACTTAGAAATTCAATCTTTAAAATGTTCCCCAGCTTTTGTACATTCTGGCTTGTATTCAACTTCCAAATCCCATAAAAACTTTTTTAAATATACAGACTTGTTTGGAGCTTGGTAAAAATGTCCTTTTCAGATTTTTACATTGGTTTGTTTTGGACACAATGTTCAGAGCTGGAGTGGAGGACTCAGAGTGCAGAGAGCTTCTCAAACATTTCTCTTTAAATTGCTGCCACGCCCACAATTTTCACTCTACATACATCATTTTTGGTCAAAATGAAGCAAAACTTGTGCACTTTCAAAAAATGATGCTTTGGAAGCAATCTGACTTACACATTTGGCACAGTGAGCCTGAAAGTGAGAGAAACCCTAATAACTGCCGCATTAAACTCAGTATTAACTGAGACCAGAAAACTATTCCACAGCATTCATATATTAATGGGATTATTCAAGGTTTAAGACAACATTGCAGTGTAGTGTCAGCTTTTCAACATGCAGCATTCACACCTGCCATTTCTTCAGAAATTGCATCCTCTAGTTGGCATTTAAAGTCGTCCCAATTCTAAACAAAGAGTGCCTGTTTAAATTAATACTGTCTCTGTTGGGCGCGTTCTTCATGACTCTACATGCCTCCATTACCTCTTGCATTATGTAATATCACATCTGTCTTATGTAGAACTCTTGTTATTTTTGGGGAGGTACTGCAAGGCTGAAATCTAACAGTGTTTTTGTGTGCAGTATATCCCAGTAGTAGCTGGGGAAAAGAATAGAAAATATAAGGCAAAGTGCTAAAGGGCTTAAGTTGAATTCTCTAGTTTAGTGAGTTGGAACACCAACCACAGCTGCTCTCACTTTGTGTGATGTTGTTTGTGTTTTCTACCTGCTAACTTTCTGCTAGCTTGGTAAAACCCTAAACTTCCTTTAGCCCACACACACACAGACACACCCACACCCACAAACAGTTGTTGTGTACTTAAAACACAGCCAAGTGATTTGGCTGAAGGCGAATTTTCCACTGAAAACAAGCCAAGGTGACATTCCTCAGTGTGTTATTAATCTCTGGCATGAACAAAGTGCTAACAGTTCAGAAGAGTTCAGTTCATGCCCCTACGGCGCATTCTTTGAACAAAATAGGCCTGACTTAACCTTTTGGTTTGTTTTACCATGAAATCGATCAAATCGCAGCCTGATTAAACAGTCATGTTTCTATTTCTGACATTTGGTATTTGTTAATGAGCCAAAAGGACAAAACAATGGGCCAAGCATCATCTGGGCGGCTCAGCAGTTCATTTGAATCTCCAAAACATGTCTGAGTAGGGGGTAATCTTAGGTCAGAGCTGGGTTAGCTTTTGGGTTATGCTGAGGTTTAGGATCAGGTTTATAGCTACTGAATGAGGAGATTCTGCAAATTAGTAAATCCCTCTGTTGAACATACATGTCTTGTCTTGTCTGACAGCAAGTCCTTCCAACTCCCTCATGGATTTCACAGGTTTTTGGGGGATTGATGCAGCCTACAATGCCTGATATCGCAGCTGTTTTTCTAAAAAGAAAAAGTGAAATACTTTAATATGTTTCGGCATATTTTGCAGGAAATTGCAGGACCAAGAAAAAAATGACAAAAAAATAGTTGCACTTTTTGGTGAGATAAATAATTTAAAATCAAAGGCAACTCATTCAAGTGACAATAAAACCAAACTGTTCTGAGTTTGTGCTACACTAACCAGTGGCGTAAGGTAGTTATGACGGGTCCTAGTGTGCCCTAGTTACTGGTTATGAAGCCCACACACACACACACACACAGTTTTAGGTGTATATGTAATTTACCAACAGTGTGTCTCACTGCTGCTTTTATGTTATATTTACTTGCAGATTTTGCACTGAAACAAGCTGCTGTGAATCATAAAACCATGATGGAGATGGGTTAGCTGTTTTGAAGGTGTATAAAGAAGATCATATAATTTTTGATTTAACATGAGTTCCTCTTTGAACACAAGTGTATTTCCAGGTGGCAGTCGGACCCCTCCACCCCATGAGCCCCAGTGCAATCACGCCCCTGACATTAACATTACCACTAATCATTTAAAAGAGTACTTCAACCACAAAATGACCATTTGTTTAGCAGTTACTCACTGTATGTTACCTTGAACTTGTAAATAAAATGTCCCGTCCGGTGACCGGAGAATCCAAAAAACCACATTAGCAGTTGAAGTAAACAGGGACTGTGTAGAACAACAGCACAACTACATCCAAACGTCCGTTCACAAACTCTGACACAACTCACTTGAGTCTCATATATCAAGTTGTATGCTCTGTACTTGTCAAACACATGCATTTCACTAAACATTATGATTTCAAAGACTTAGCGAGTGTGTGTGTTCATCTCTCTCGCTCTCTGTTTAGATACCACTGACTAATATGTATATAAACACACACATATATACAGTGGTGTGAAAAAGTGTTTGCCCCCTTCCTGATTACTTACTTTTTTGCATGTTTTCCGCACTTAAATGTTTCAGATCATCAAACAAATTTAAACATTAGTCAGAGATAACACAAGTAAACACGAAATGCAGTTTTTAAATGAAGGGTTTTATTAATGAGGAAGAAAAAA
>NC_065507.1:3488349-3495027 GCF_006386435.1 Epinephelus moara | reverse complement strand
GGGGGCAAACACTTTTTCACACAGGGCCATGTAGCTTTGGATTTTTTTCTTCCTCATTAATAAAACCCTTCATTTAAAAACTGCATTTTGTGTTTACTTGTGTTATCTTTGACTAATGTTTAAATTTGTTTGATGATCTGAAACATTTAAGTGTGGAAAACATGCAAAAAAGTAAGAAATCAGGAAGGGGGCAAACACTTTTTCACACCACTGTACATCGCATTTGTCAAACGGGGTGTTTTATTTTGAAATTTGTTTTATTGTGAAAATTGACCGGATGCTGTTGTTGTTCATTTGTTTGACTTCCTGCCCGGCTTG
The DNA here is from genome assembly GCF_006386435.1 of Epinephelus moara. Taxonomy (NCBI): domain Eukaryota; kingdom Metazoa; phylum Chordata; class Actinopteri; order Perciformes; family Serranidae; genus Epinephelus; species Epinephelus moara. Next base: position 3,494,709 of record NC_065507.1, on the reverse strand, counting down.
ACACATTCACTCGCGGCTCGAGCAGAAAATAGACCAGACGCCGAAACAATCGCTGCATGGCCAACCGTGGAGCTGCGCGGCGCGGCCAGCGTGGATGACACAATCGGTTAACATGGCCGCTGAAAGGAAACTGGCTTCGCTTCGATGCTATTCGCAGCGCTTCCGCGGGCGGTGTGGCCCTGGCATTATGTGAGAGTTTGTAAACAGATGTTTTTATGTAGTTTTGCTGTTGTTAAACACGGCCCCGTTTGATCTAAGTTCATGGGGAATATTTGCCTTTTTTGAATTCATCATTTACTGTGGAGTCATGCAAGATAAACGAAGGTTTCCTCACCAATTCAAGATAACACACTTGGTGAGTAATTCATATACAAATGGTCATTTTGCAGGTGAAGTATTCCTTCAGTCTTGATTTCTTCAGCAATAAATCTGGATGCAACAGATTCTGTCGTGGCGATTTGTCAGCCATCCTCTGAGTGTGTTTGTCCATTAAGGATTTTCATTTGTGTTCTACCAAAACCCTGCAGGCAGTGCAAATCACCATTTTACCCCGTCATTGTGCAGAACATCAGGGAACTGCCTTACACTTTCTTTAGCAGTTATTTCTGTGGATAAATGTTGTGCGAAACCATAACAACTGGTTAAATTTACAAAAAAGTTGGATGATGGGCCAAAGTTGCGAGGTTGAGCAGAATCCATGAGGATGGTTGAATTTTCTGTTAGTTGTAGCAATCACAACATTGCAACTTCCTGAGGGGGCTGAAAAGCTGTGGAGAAGTTGTTGTGGGTAGTAATAACAGTGATCTGACAGAGGCATACCTGGTGTTAGACGGAGCCTGTGTCCCCAGTGCAGAGGGTAAGTCCTGCGGTCTCTGGCTGGTGAATGTTGGTAGACGGTCTACGGACTGCACAGATGGAGGACGTGGTCGGGGAGGATTTGATTCTGAGTTCTGAACTGATGACCACGGACTTGGTGCTCTTGCTTTGTGATCCTCTGGGGTTTCTGTGACTGTATGACCAGAAACCTGTGAGAGGTCAAAGGTCAAGTGCAAAGGCTGACTCAGGTTTGGTGGAACAACCAATTCCCCTGGGGATCTGTAATAAGGTGTCTCTTCTGTAAAGATCACTGCTGAACCTTGTAGGATCATCCTGGGCTGAGATAAAGAATCATACTGTGTCTCATTGAATTTCATCTGCTCGCTCGCATCTCTCGTTGACCCTACAGAGACCCCCGGCGCGTTGGTGCCTCCCTCTGCCAGGTTAAGTGTTACCCTCTGGGACTGCTCTCCAGCGAGTCCTGGGTGAGGCACTGTGGACCTGTGGTATTCTGAAGGAGCCTGCATCTGTGTAGATGCTACCATCAGTACCAGGTCTCCTGGGGATGCCTCTCCATCCACGGGTCCTGTGCAAACCAAGTATTCAGGCCCTGCATGAACACTCTGCACATCTTTGGTTAACATATCTCTGCTGTCAGTATGTCCTGTGGAAATTTTGTGCTCTGATGCATGTTTATCTTGGGCAGCTGGTAAATTCTGCTTATATTTGTACTGCTCATGTCCATCTTTGGAGATTTCCCACTGTGGTATGCTGTGAGCACAGATGTTTGGCCGTGAGCATGCTGGCTGGGTCATGATGTTTACAGTCTCCTCTCTGACTGAGTAAACAGGGCGTCGACCACTCAGCTCTGACCTGCAAACAAACAAGAGGAGAATCAAACAGTGTCTTTAAAACATTACTCAAGACTGAAAGAGTCAAGAGGGAACACCTGAAAAATGACACAAAATGTTAACACACATAAAGCAAAATGATGTAATGGTGAAAGCGGAATGATGGCATCCTAGGCTGCAGTTCTTCTGCTGGTTGCCAGTTACACAAAAACTCTGAGAATGGGAAATCTGCCATATCTTGCCTTGTTAACATTCTTCCACCAGTAGTTTTAGGTCTCTTTTGCCAAGTTCAGCACTCCCAATGTGTGTCTAAGTAAAGATTAGGAAAATGAGGTCTTATACTGAAGATGTCATGACACCTTTACAAGCCACTGCACTTAATAATTTATGAGTTTAAAGTTGGGTAGGCAGTTTGTTCTACAAATGCTGATGTGCATGCACATCTCTTTAGATGGTGAAGGTCTGATTTAATAGAGGAGAATCCTGCAAAGTTGCTATTCCAGCATTGAAAACAACTGCCCACACTGCAAAGCAACTCTGAAAAAAAAGACGGACTTATCAAAAAGAGAGTCTGACAATAAACCAATTCAAACGTGTCGCTATCAGCAAAGTGTTTCAGAGATGGAGATAAAATGTTGCTAATCATTTAGCCTTCTGCTAACTGGAGCCAAAGATTCACAGCTGCTGCTTTGAGTTCATGATTACGTAGCTCATGTTAGCTAGAGCCTTGAATCACAGTGCTTCCACTGCCTCAGTCCCTGCCACTTCAGACCACCTAGCTAGAAGGAGAGCAGGCAGCAGCTCCGGAGAATCTAGTAATCAGCCGAAGAAACCAAAATCCAATCAGCGCAGACTCCAGCTCCGGTGGACCGGACAGCCCGACTCCCACTGGATCAGCAAACTTTCTGTTGCTGCCATTACACAGGTTAGACCTGATACTGGCTACCAACCCGCTGTGACACCAGGCACTGGTGGGTTTGTGCTGGATTAATTTCAGCTGCTAAAGCCGCTGACCGAAGCTCCGGAGCCTGCCCTCCTCCAGGTGAATCACTCCCCCCATATTCTGTTAATATTATCCACATACCTGTCTCTTCTCTCTGTCTCTTCAGTGTCTGAATAAACCTCCCCGTTCATGGTTGACGTCAAGGTGCTGTTACTGGAAGAGCAGCACAAACTGGAGCTCTGATCTTCAGGTTGTGTTCTGAGGTGATGTCTGGATGCTGTAGAGGCCGATGACATGTCAGTGGAGGTGTGCCTGGGGTTGAAGCTGTTTGCCTGGGGCTGAGTGGATAACTGGTCTTTCAGTGAAGTGGGTGGATTTTCAACAGGCATTGTGGAAATCTGGGAATTGTCACCTGATCTACAACCCACACTGGAGTCTTTTTCTTTGGACAAGGCAGAGATGAAGTCCCTGGGCCTGGAGAGGGTGAATCCATTTGTCTGGTGACAAGCTGGGGTCGACTGCTCTTTGACATACACGTGACCAAACATCAGAGGCTCACAGGGGGAAATCGGTGTCTCCTGGAAATCTAGAAGAGAACAACAGAGAACAAATATCTAAGAAATGCACTTTAGAGCATAGAGAGATTAGTTCAGGATGGCAATATTGGTCAGTCCAACACTTCTCTCCAAGAGTGACATAATCTTGAAGTTTTAGGAACCTACCATTTGTCAGGCACTCTGCTCTTTTGATCATCGTTTGGTCCTTCCGGCTCATGGTTTGGGTCTGGTCCTGGCTGTAAGCCCTGGTCTGGTTCTGGCTTTGGTACTGTGTCTGACTCCACATCTGGCTTTTGGTTTGGATCTGCGACTGCTGCCTCATTTGTGTTATAGTTTGTCTCTGAACTTTGGTCTCGGAGTGAGTTTGGGTTCCATATTTGGTCTGTGAGTGGATCTCAGATTGACTGACTTCCATCTGGTACTGTGTTTGCTGCCGGTACTTAGTTGAGGTCTGTATTTGGGTCTGACCTGACTGGCTTTCCGTTTGGGTCTGAGTTGAGTGTCCAGAAAGTCGACCTGAGCCCCATGACTGGTTCCATAAAGCGCTGGCCCGCTTCTGATGCAGTGGGACCTTCATGGTGCTGGCTTTGGCACTGTACATCCGGGCCAATGTTTGGACCTTGCTCAGAATACGCTCTGAGTTTTCCATTAGCATGGGGTCCGCCACAGGGCTGGCCTCAAATAACCCAATACCAGCGACATCTGATCCCATGCTCTCAAACAAGACCCGGTTAGAGGTGACGATCCTGGAGTGGCGGGACCATCGGCCCACTTTTATCTGACTAGGAAGACCCTCAAGGTTCCCGCTGGTCTTGGCTTGTTTGGTTTTTGTCCAGTTGGAGTGAGTTTTGGCCTCATTTTTTTGACATTGCTCTGCAGGTGGCTGAGGTGCAGGGGTTTCCTTGTGGCTTCCATTTGGTTCTGCTGGGCCTTCTTGGCTGGGTTCTTGCCCATTAATAACAACCTGGTTTCCAGCACTGCTTTTGAGTATTTCATCTTGGTTCTTGGACTGTTTTGTAATAGTTGGCTCCTCTCCTTGCAGAGAGTTTCCACCATGCTCCCTAGTAGCCACAACACTTGTCTTCCCTTCCTGTTTTTCATCCTGTCTTTGCTCCGATGGTCCTTTGCAAACTTTCACATTTTTGTTCTGTATCTCAGCCTCTTTTCCATCAGGCTCTTTTGGATTCAACTGTAGATCCAGACCCACTTGGTTTGGGGTCTCCTTGTCCTGTGTCACAGTTGAGGGTGGTGAGATTGGGGACTCTGCATCAAAATCCAACGAGCTGATTGGCTCATCTGCCTGTCCATCATTCTCTGCATCTACTGGGAGCAGGGTAGGTGAAGAGATGGGACCAGTTGGGGAACAGGGCTCTGTCTCTCGATCAGTCACTGTATCGATCGCTTCACTTGTGTCATACTTGCTTCTTCCACTCTCTGGCTCCCCCGGGTGCCCGCTAACATCAAAGCGTGATACTGACTCCTTTACCAAGCCAGATGGGATTTGAGAGAAACTGTTTCTCCTCCTTGATGCTGCTCCCTCTTCCTGTTCATCTTCCTCCTCTGCCACGTCCTCTTCAGCCTCGGCTGCTGCCTCGTAATAACTCCTGATCTTTTCGATGATCTTCTTGTCACGCTTGGTTAGGTGGGAGCCTCTTGTTGGCTGGCATCTCTGAATGGGGTGTTGAGGAAGATCTTGATTTGAGGAGGAAGTCATGACCTCCGTGTTCACCTCTTCTTTAGTTGACTGACAGCTGCTGCTGTTTTCTCTTTCTTCCTCTGCTGAGATGGAGGGATGATGATGTGATGTCGGGGCAGGGATGATGCCTTCTCCTTCTCCTTCATCCCTTCTTTTCTCCTCTTCTTTCTGTTTTTCTACCACTTCTCCTTGTGTCTCTACGTCCGCTTCCACTCCCTTTTCCACTTGACTTGTTGCATCTGGAATTTCCTGGACTTCGTTTGTAATTGTCTCATTTTCAGGTTTGTTCTCCTCCCCAGAGCCACCTGTCTGACTCTGGAGAGGGCTTTCGTTCTCCTTCTCTGCTCCTTCCTGCTCCAGTTGCATCGTGGATCCTTGTTCTGGGCTGGAGGGGCAGGCGGCTGGGGGCAGTGGGCAGGTGAAGTTGGTCTGGTTAGATGGTGGCTGGCTCTCTTTGGGCTGATCCAGGACCTGCTCCTGGAAGAAAAGTAAGAAAGCAGTGTATTAAAATGACTCTACCACAGTTTGTATAAAAGCAATAGTTGTTTCACAGGATATCTGGGGGATGTCCATCTGTAAGAATAAAACATATATAAATCTAATTATTAAGCAAGGAATCTCGTGGGTCCTTCACATATCTCCAGAACCGTTTATCCGATCTACTTCACACTTGTTAGGTGCATTGCTAGGTACCCAAGGATTTGGACATGCAAGACCTTAAATACTAATGAACTTTAAATAAACAAATGAACAGTGCATTTTTGGCTCGACTGGTTCTCAAACTATAGTTCGTTTACCACTGGGCTGAAATGAAATGACAATAAATTTTGATCTTGATTCCCGCCCATAGTTCTAGTGCTCTTTCTTTGTGCAGAGTGACCGTGACTGATGACAGTCAACAATAAAATAATCTTCTGATTGGAAAAAACCTGCCTCCTGCATGAACTGTCTGGAGCTGAAAAGGGTGGGCTGGCTGTATTTCAATGGCGGCCATATTGGTGGTACTTGAAGAGCCTAATATTAATAATGATAGAGATAAATGTTTTCTAACCGTTGTGCCAGTGTGAATGGCGGTCAGTCCCTCTCTAGCTCTGCTCTGGTTGATGAACTCCAGGATCTCTTCGGTGATGGACAGGGTGGGGGGAGGGCTGAGGGGGCTCAGCTCCTCTTCATCCTCTTCCTCCTCATTTGAACAGAATGAAAAGAAATACAGTAGGATATTTCATTAGTATTAAATAAGGAAATGTATTTATATATCTTTTAAATATAGACCAAGTTGATTCACTCAAATAAATTAAAGTTTAAACACATTAAAATTGAGTTCAATTTCTAAACGTACATCTCTGTTGTATTTAACGCTGATACACAAGGGGTAATCAAATCAATGAAATGTCAAGTCCAACATAATTCAGTTTAGTAGAATTGTATCTAACTAGTCCATACCCATTGGTAGCTTTGTCACCTTCTACCTATGCCAATCCTCAATGCCTATGTGCA
>NC_065507.1:3471101-3487972 GCF_006386435.1 Epinephelus moara | reverse complement strand
TTCAAAATGTCGGAAAATCTATATAAGCGGAAGTTATGGGTTCTTGAGGCAAATGTGTTCCTCATGAGGAGAGGCATCTCTGTGCAAAGTTTCATGTCTCTACCACATACGGGGCATGAGATATGACCATTCAAAGTTTGACATTTCAATGGGTTGCTATAGCGCCCCCCTTTGGCCAATTGATGTAATATTGCTTCATTGACATCCTCTCATGACCCTCTACCACTGTGCCAAATTTCACATGGATTGACCAAGTCAGTGAGGAGAAAAACGTGGCACAGACACACACACAGAGTTTTCGTTATTATATAGTAAGGTGTAATCTGAAGTCATATCCCGTCACAGCAAAATACCTCTTCCTCTTGGCTTGGTCGCAGCTGTGTCGTCAGGCCTGGTTCGTTCCTCTCTGCCTCCACCTCGATGACGGAGGATGCGAGCGTGCTGCTGCTGCCAGCTGAGCCCAGACTGTCCGCCTGGCACAGCTCACCCTCACTGCCCGCCTGCTGCAAAACACAACCAAAAAAGGTCACTTTTATGTTTATGTCATCGTGTCTGACCTGGTTAACTTCTTCAGTCCTGTCCATTTTTTATTGTGAGCTCCTGGTGTATCACTGAAAAACTCTATGTCTTAAACAATCACATTTTTAACACCTCAGTGAAGTTACATTTTCCATCATGAATGATATACAACAGATTTCCTTTATTAAATTATCTCAATTTCCACTGCCTCAATTTGTGTCTCACTCAACATCCTGTTGATGACGGGAATACATCACAGTGCCTGCACCAGCTGCAGGAGAGACGACATCTATTGCATTTACTTTTATTGGTTAGTTTTTCTTCCTGTTTTCATCTTTATTTCTCATTATCTTGTCTTCTTTCTGATATGTTTTTGTGTCTTATTTCATGTTTAATTTTCAAAGCACTTGGTAAACTCTGTTTTTCAATAAAGTTATCATAAACTTAAAATTCATATCATCTGTATTAAAAGCAAGCAGTGGTTTGATTGAAAAGCTTCCTCCTCTATAACAAAACCACCTCAGTCTGTGACGACAGCTGGGGCTAATCCACTCAAATGAATGTGACAGGACTTTTGTTAAAACTCAGTGTAGCATGAAAAACTTCCTTACCTTCAGAGCTGCAGGATTCCGGGGGCGGTGGGAGACAGTTGATGGAGGGTGAAGAGAAGAAGCGGAGTGTGACAATGGAGAGACAAATGGGAGCGGAGAGACAAATGGGAGCAGAGAGACAGAGATGTTATCAAGACGTTGCAATTGTTTGACAGACACTTAGCCACTTGGCACCCAAACTAAGAAAAGTGAAGACGTCTCTGATGTCTTGTTTTAACAGGTCAGCAGTTGTTATGGTGGATTGAACCTGCTGGGCTGCAGGCCAGCTCTGCAAAGCTGTGCAAATATCAAACTCTGAGCTTACACTGCCGGGAACATCATTATAAATCAGAAGGTCCAGACATGCCCTACAGAGCTGAGAGACTAATAATACCAGCAAATTTGATTTAATAACGCAACCTTCGAAACCCAACCCCTAACCCTGACCCTGACCACCCATCTTCTGCTCCTTAACCTGTTTTAACCTGCATGTCTTTGGACTGTGGGAGGAAGCTGGAGCACCTGGAGGAAACCCACGCTGACACGGGAGAATACAAACTCCACACAGAGAAGCTCCATCACTCTTGGATCGAACCAGGAACCCTCTTGCCTGGGTGACTGGAGCAGTGTTGATAAATAATAAAGTTCCAGTTGCCCCACATGTTCAGCGCCCCACTAAACCAGATACTTTCATGTTTTATGGGCCTCTTTTAAAGGGGAACTACTGTTTTTTTTTCAACCTGGGCCCTATTTTCTGATCTACTTTTGTCTAAATGAGTGATAGGATGTTCAATATGTGACATTTCTCCAGTATGAAGCTAGGGCTGACCTGCCTACAGGATCTGGATGAGCCATTTGAATTTGATGAGCGCCCGTATTTATTTGAACACGGACATACACGGACGTACACGGACGCAGAGCTCATTGAAAATGAAGAGCGGACGAGGAGAGAGAGGGAGCAGCAACAGGCAGAGGAACATGTCTGAATCCAGCTAAAGGTAAACACAGACGTTCATTTCTCCTTTCCGTTATGTTGTCAGATAATTATACTAACAATCCGAGCCTATCTGTGTGAAAAAAATGCACTTTTAGTGGACGTATTTTGACGTTGTTTGACGCTGTCTGAGTGCCCTATTATTTAATATAGCGCGCTCACGGGCTGCAGGCAGGTCAGCCCTAGCTTCGTACTGGAGAAATGTCACATATTGAACACCCTATCACTCATTTAATAATAATAATAATAATAATATATTTTATTTAAGGGCGCCTTTCATGGCACTCAAGGTCACCTTACAAAAGTACAGAAGTGCATAAAAACAGGGATAAAAACAAACAATAAAATACAATGGACAGTGCAAAGATCAGACGGAGTATGAGAGTTTAGACAAAAGTAGATCGGAAAATAGGGCCCAGGTTGAAAAAGACATTAGTTCCCCTTTAAACCCTATCGGACCCTATACTTTTCATATTGCCAGTCCCTGAGAGCCCGTGCCCCTCCGAGCGCTCTTCTTGGAGCACTGCATTTTGATCCTAACCCTAAGCCTGACCTGGCAATTTGTTACTTTACGTTTACACATTGTTGTGCACAGCTTTGTCACTTTCACTGCATAAAACAAACACCTACAATTCTTAGAACAATGCACCATCTTAAATTTCACACTCAGGGTGTCAGTTTCTAACTTTTTATTAAAGTTTACTGAATGTAATCTTTTAAAAAGTGTCTTTAGGGGGCGATCTCGTTAATATATTTATGACCTTCTTCAGGGCTCCTCTGCTACTCTTAAAACAGTCTGGGAGGCAGATTTAGGAGTGACAATCCTAGATGGGGAGTGGGTGGAAATCTTGAGGAGAGTGCATAAGTCTTCAATTTGTGCTAGACACAGCTTTATGCAATGCCGGATCTTACATCGAGCTCACTACACCAAAGCTCGGCTTGCAAAAATGTTTGATACAGTGTCTCCTTTGTGTGACCGATGCCAACAGGCCACTGCAAGTTACATACACATGTTTTGGAGCTGCCCCTCATTGAAAAGATTTTGGTTTGAAATCTTTCTTACATTGTCCAGGGTAATTGGAAGAGATATCGCCCCTAATGCTCTGACCGCTCTGTTTGGTGTGTGGCCTTCGCAATCTGTTCTTTCTCCTGCTAAAAAAGATTTAATTGCATTTACAACCCTGCTGGCCAGGAGGTTAATTCTGTTGAAATGGAAATCCACAGTCCCACCCACCTATACGACCTGGATCAAAGAGGTGCTTTATTTTCTCAAGCTGGAGAAAGTCAGACTGACCCTGTCTGGTAGAACTGATTCATTTGATGGGACTTGGAACTCTTTTTTGTCTTATGTGAACAGCACAGAATGTTAGATCTCTTTGGACTGAAATGGGAATTACAACAATGTATCTTGCATGAGATGTTCATTTATTTTTTATTTATTTATTTTTTATTTTTTTTCTTGCTATGTAACTTTCCAGCTTCTGTTTTTCTTGAGCTTCAACGGGGTAGGTGCCAGGGGTGGTGGGTGGGGGGAGAGGGATGTTGAGTCTTGTTGTATGGCTCTGTTAAACTGACAACTGTAACACAGAACTTGTAAACCACTGTATTTTTATGTGGAAAAATCAATAAACAGATTGTTAAAAAAAAAAAAAAAAAAAAGTGTCTTTAGCAGTTCTGTACGTCTCGGCAGTGGTGAGCGCAGTGTGGATCTTTATGCACTTCCTGCACTTTGACACCAAAGATTTTGCGTCAGGAACAACAGCTCGACCTGACATGTCAAAAAAGTGAAAACAATCTTGCTATTTAAGTGATGTGTGTATTTTTATTTTGAAAAAAAAAAAGAATCAGTTTTTGATAACAGTTGCATTGTTGGTGTGAACATGTGTCTGAAGGTTACTGTGAAACATTCTCACCGTTGGGATGAAATGCTGCTTCGATGTCTTTTGCCGGAGCTGGAAAAGAAACAAAGGTTTTAATCAGGAATACTGGCTCAGCATTATGGCAGTAAATTACTCATAATAATGCATCATCCTGCTATATTAATGAATGCTCTCTTTATTTCACCTCACCAACATCGGTCATAAAAACAAGACACGTTTACTGTCATATAAGTCATAGTTGGTATGTTTTTGTAATGGCAAACTTTCTGGCAGGGTGTGAGAAGCTTTTAAGAAATGATATTAATCTAAAAGGCAGCTGTACCTGTAATATAGTTGAGACTGCCAGTTGTTGTAAAACAATAGCTCATTTGTTTAAAGTTCTTCTCACTTACTGGCAGTGTTGGAAGTATTCACATCCTTTACTTTAATAAAAGTACTAATTCCACACTGTGAAAATACTCTGCTGTAAGTAAAAGTCCTGCACTCACCTTACAGAAGTTAAGTATCAGCACAATGTAATAATAATAATAATAATAATAATAATAATAATAATAATTCATTTTATTTCTGGGCGCCTTTCATGACACTCAAAGTCGTCTTACAGAGGAAAATCCAGAGTAAAATACAATCAAATACAAAGTACAAGATAATTCAACATTTTACAACAAACAAACAAACAAACAAATATCAGTTTAAAAAGCAAACAAACAAATAAACATAAAGAAAACATCTGTTCAGGCTTACCCACTCAAAGAGAGTAGGAAAGCCTGAACAGGTGAGTTTTCAGCCTGGAGTTAAAGTGTGGTAGCGAATCAATATTTCGGAGGTCAGGGGGGAGTTGGAGAGCAGAGTGGCTGAATGCTCTGCCCCCCATGGTAGTGAGGCGAACGGAGGGGACAGTGAGGTGAATAGAAGAAGAGGACCTGAGGGTGCGAGCAGGTATGGTGATAGGAAGGAGGTCAGAGAGGTACGGAGGGGCGAGGTTGTGGATGGCCTTGTAGCTCAGAAGTAGAATCTTATAGTGGATGTGGTAGGTGATGGGGAGCCAATGGAGCTGCTGTAAGACGGGTGTGATATGACTGGTGGATGGGGTCCTAGTGATAATACAGGCAGCGGAATTCTGAACCATCTGCAGTTTATGGAGGATTTTCAGGGGGAGACCAAACAGGAGGGAGTTGCAGTAGTCAAGCCGGGAAGTGACAAGACTGTGAACCAGTATGGCAGCAGTGTGAGGTGTGAGGGAGGGGTGGAGGCGGTTGATGTTGTGGAGATGAAAGTAGGCTGACCGGGTTGTTAATGTGGGATGAGAAGGAAAGCGTGCTGTCGAGGATGACACCCAGACTCTTTACCTGAGGGGAGGGGAGGATGGAAGAATTGTCGATCGATATGGTGAAACTGTGGGCTTTGGCTAGATTTAGTGCCGATTAGTAACATTTCTGTTTTATCACTGTTTAATTTGAGGAAATTCCATGTGAACCAGGACTTTATTTCATGAAGGCAATCAGTAAGGAATGAGGAAGGGAGGGTGGAATCAGGTTTGGAGGAGATGTAGAGCTGGGTTTCCTCTGCGTAGCAATGGAAATTAATGTGTTTTTTTTACGGAAAATGTGACCAAGTGGGACTAGGTAGATGATGAATAGCAGGGACCCCAGGACAGAGCCCTGGGGCACACCTGTGGAGACTGGGAGGGGGCGCTAGGTAAATTACTTTGAGTAAAAGTATGTATGTTGCAGTGAAGTGTTTTCCTGTTCCATCTGAAGTCTTTGGATTAATATTCCTGCTGCATCATGTTACATTGTATTGAGGTTGAGCTCATTTTAAATCCTTCATACACGGCTGGGTAGTTTAATCCTGTCAGACAAATGTAGTGCAGTAAAAAGTACAGTATTTCCCTCTGAGATGTTGTGAGAAGAGAAAAGTATCTCAGTACAGTACTTCATTAAATGTACAGTTATTCCACCGCTGCTTGTTAGAGGGAAAAAATTATGTCATCTACTTTGTCTGGATATGACAGAAGAATAAAAAGTCTTTAGTGTGGGTTGTGTGGACCCTGAGCACTGACTGAAGGCCCTGTATGTGGACTTGTCCTCTGAGTGCTTTGAAGGAACTGTCTCTGTCTACCTGACTGTCTCCTGGTGCGTCTGTACGGCAGGTTTCCCTCCAGCAGCAGCGGCAGACTCTTCCTGGACTTCTCAGGCGTGTACATCAGCAGCTCTGGAGGCTCTGGAGGGACAAACAGAGCAAAGAGACCCTCAGTCATTTTACAAGACCTGCTGAGGAACTGGAATGAAGTGAATCTCTGGTTCTAGTGCACACACATGTAGCTCTGAACAGTTCTCACAAGGCCAACGAGCAATGACTGTAACCATGACGACATTTTGTTGAAACCTTGTTAATGCTTTCCTAAGTTATGGCACATTAACTGTAAATCACTAACACTTTATTTCATATTAAAATTAAAGAGTGTTATTATATAATTTTCTTCCTGTCAACAGACAACGTGTTAGTCCGTCTCTTAATTCTTTCTTACTTCCTGTCTGTGGCTCTCAGCTCCAAGCACATTGCTTCCTACTGAAAATGAAAATATTTATAACAACAAATGTGCAGTTTCATCAGTTGTCTCCTCAAACAGCTGCTCACTGTGGTTTTTATCAGACAAACGGAAGGAAATAGTGTATTTTTTGGGGACTATTTTCAGCGGTGTATTCATGCACATTTGGTGCTGTAGAGAGTATTTGTGGCAGCAGGACGGTGTGTGTGGAGTCAAAATAAACTACAGCGTGTGTGTTCATGGTGATTAAAGACAATGGGTCTCATTCATGAAAAGTGAGTAAATCTGTGTGTAGATTTGCACATAAAAGCTTACACTACTAAAAACCTACTCCGGATTCAGGAACGCTGCGGGAAACTCAGATTTGATCGTAAACACGTGTGTATGATCATGAATGCCAATCCATCGTAAAGTGACAGCACGCTCCAGGTAATCAGCAATTAGCATAAATCCCCGCCCATGAATAGCCAATGACCACCATATAAGGAGGTGTAGGTGCATCCTGTCGACCTGTCAGTCATGGCGCAAACAAAGAAAGAGAGAGAAAGAAAAAAGAAATTTTCCGAAGCTGAGATCGAAATAATTTGGGGTGAAGTGGACTTAAGAAAAAACATTTTATTTTCTTCAGTTAGTAGTGGTGTGACAGGGACAGGCAAAGCGAAGGCCTGGACGGAGGTAACAGATGCTGTTAATGTTGTCTCCGTAGTACAAAGAACCATGTCAGAGGTGAAGCATAAATGGTTTGATATGAAACTGGAGGCAAAGAAACGCATAAGCACACACACAAAAAAATACAGCAGCCACAGGAGGAGGAGGCTCACAGTCACAACTATCTGCTGCAGACGAGCGCATCGCTGGCATAACTGGGGAGACCTCTCTGTCAGGAATTATTCCTGACGGAGACAGCAACAAGCCTAATACATTCTGAAAATCATCACTGATAGCGTAGCGGTCACCAAACAAACAGAAGATTCATTTGTGGGGTTTTGAATGAAGTGGGAACGGGAAACCAGAGATGTTTTGTGCGTAATGGATAAACTCTAAATCAGTGATGGCTGTCGGAATGTAGAGCTATTTAACATTTATTTTAACAAATGATACGGATAACATATAGCCTACAGCAGTTTTGTATGCATCGTCTTCAAATTATTTGAATCTTAATAGCCTAAAGCTCTGTTTTATACAACGTAAATTAAACATTTTCAAATCAGATTTATTCATTCAAATGATTAAAAAAACAAAAACAAAAAAAACGTGTTGTCTCAAATAATTCTTTCAGCTGGCGCGTGCTCCTTCGTGGCTCCACCACCTGCTGCTCCTGCTGCCCCTGCTGAACCCAGGCACCGCGGCCAAAGAGGCTGTGATCCGGCTGTCCTTACGGATATTTTTATTATCATCATTCAACATGTAGAAAGAACGTGTAATCTATTGAGTCGATTTACATAGATAATTCACAATCATGAACCTAATCTGGATCTTAAACCTGCTAATTGCCAACTAATGTAACTACATGTGTTATATTTTTAATATTTTGTCATGTTTAGATTACGTGTGTCAAAGGCATTGTGTACATAACAGAGCGCAAAGTTAAAATTGTAATTTCCAATAGTGACAAGCAATATTTATGTACTTTACTAAATTTACACAAGCACTACGAGTGGTCAGGAGCAGGAGTAGATTTTGTTAGTAGCTACGAAAAGATCAGAGCTACTAAAATATTGATGAATGCAGACATGCACGTAAATTTCCGTCTGCAAACAGTTTACATACAAATTCCTTCTGCTCAAGTTTCATGAATGAGACCCAATGTCACCCAGGGCCACAGCGTGGCTCACTGATGGGTTTAAACAACAGATGAGGAAGACGATATGTCAAGCTGTGAATACACACACTACTACTTGGTAGAATCATTCACTGTTGGTTTCACTCTGTGTGATGAAAATACAGAATATTCCCTGGAGATACAGTAAAAACTTTGATCATGTATGACGTGTTTTTTGTTGTTATCAGGAACAAAAAGAAGACTAACCCTGACCTGACTGACGTCTGCCTCTGTGATAGCCGTGGATATCGTCCAGTCGAGGCGATGCGGAGGACTTCTTCAGGTTGTCCTGGTCAAACTGAGGAGCTGAAATACAGGAAGTGATGTTACAACATCTGCATATGCCAGACCCAGCTATTCAGAGCTGATGAATGTATTCATGCATCAGTGGTAAAAATTCTCGTGAAAAGAGCCGGAAAGAGAAACGATCCACCGCACCAAAGTGAGTAGTGAGTGTGTGTGAGAACTCACATTGACAGAAGTTGTCTCCCAGGACCTGCCTCGCCTGGAAAGAATGATAATCAGCTCAGTGAGTCATTGAGACAGAAACACTTTTAGATAAAATGTAAGGAGGAAGTGATAAAAGACAGGATAAATGTCTCACTCTATGAGTTGGACTTCTGCTGAAAAATAACAAAGATAAGAAGAACGATGCTTTCCAACAGTCAGTGTCTGTTTAAAGTCACACTCTGTTTGACAAAGTCATACTTCCAAGTCCTAAATCATCTACACCCATTTACTTTAACAGACTGGAGTCCGTCATAGTGCATGCTGGGACAAAAAACAAAATTACAAGGCAGCTGAAGGGCTCAGTTCAGGGGGGCATTCATTAGCACTTTGTTTACGGCTGTAGAGGCTGATATAAATGAACAGTTAAATCAGCAGGAGGGGCTGGTGGTCAGGACTCAGTGAACCACATGTGTTTCTGGTAATTCTTCACATACAGATAGAATCACTTCAGGGCAGCAGTGGCTCAGTCTGTAGGGACTTGGCTTGGGAACTGGGCAGCTGCTGGTTCAAGTTCCCATGCTGACCAAGTATGCAGTGTGGACTGGCAGCTGGGAAGGTGCCAATTGCTTCCTGGGCACTACTTTGGTGCTCTTGAGCAAAGTACTGAACCCCCAAACAGACGCTGCACAATGGCCGACCCTGTGGCCCTTCCTCATTTAATGCATGTGTGTATAAAAAGACAACAGTCGACTGACAAATAAGAATAAAGAGAAAATGAGAATTAGCACCTTAATCACGATATCACGTTTGTGTTTTGTCATAATTAAGGCCAAAAACATGTTTTGTGAGGCCACACTGACCTTTGACCTTTGACTAGGGATGCATGATATCTTTGATCTTTTGCCAATATCCGATATGCCGACATGTAACAACTAGGGCTATCAAAATAACACATTAATTAATCACACAAAAAGCTTGCGTTAACAATATTAATGCTGATTAATCTGTCCGTGGTGCCCTTTGACCCGGTGTGTCACTGAAGACCACAGTGTCTTTGTCACATGATGGAGGCAGATGAGAAGACGCTGCTCGGCCCCGTGAATGGAACATTTACATTTAAAAAAACACCCAGATGGAGCTGTTGATAGGAGCACTGCTCTCTGCAGGTTCTGCAGGAAGGAGAACTTCAGTCTGAAATATCACCTCAACACAAAGACTTTAGCAGTGAACCCAGAGGTCTGAGCTAGCACAGCCTCTGATGCTAACGCTAGCAGCCAGCCTCATCACGCCACACTCGTCCAGGTGTTTAAACTGAGTCAGTCTACCTGTGACAGACTCACTAACTCCCTCACAGAATGGACTGCAGACCAGTTTGAGTGGTCGAGGACAGGGGGGACAACTGTGTCCAACATCCAGCAGCATCACTACGACACATCTGACAACATTCATTTGAGCTGAATTTTTTTAAAAACACTTTTTAATCACTTGACAGTGCTAATAACAACTCATTTGACCGATAATCGATATTGATATATCCACTTTTTTTCCCTGCCTAGTTTTGGTGATCACCAAGTCTCTTCTTTAGTGGAATTAACATCATATTATACATGTATACTCTTATCATGACGGCCCACCAGCTGATGGAGACATGAAATACAATGATTTTCAATGTGATATTTATTCATTGTGCAAAATAAGAAAAAGCATGTTGGCCGATTCTGATGGGTCATTTTTAAAGTCATCATCAGCTGATGCCGAGGACATGATGGTATCATCGTGCATCCCTACCTTCAACTACCAAATTTTAATCAGTTTATTCAAAGTGGATATTTGTGCCAAATTTGAGAAAATCCCCTCAAGGTCTTCTTGAGATGTCACATTAACAAAATGAGACCGACCCAAGGTCACAGTGACCTTTCACCACCGAAATCTAATCAGTTCACTGCTGTGTCAAAGTTCATGTTTGTGCCAATGCTAAAGAAATTACCTCCAGGTGTTTCACACAAGAATGAGACAGATATGGTCCCAGTGACCAAGACTTTCTTGAGATACTGGATTCATGAGACAGGGACAGGTGATTGGACAGATGGACGAACAACCCAAAAACATATTGCCTCTGGGCACGGCTGTCTCAGCCGCAGACGCAAAAAAAGAAAATTCACGTTTTACAAAAACAGAAGAAAAAGTTGTGGTTTCTCAGTCTGTGTTTTATGTTTTCTACAGTAGTTCTGTCTGGTGTGTTAATTATCCTTTTGTTTCTGCTCATCAATTTGGTGCCATAATGGTTCAAAGACACGAGGAGCAAAATTTATTCTTCAGAGAAACATCAAGGAAAAAGTCAACTTTCACTCGTGTCCAAGAGTGAAAAATATTCTAACACAAAAGTAAGTTTTGCTTTTTATATTTTACTGTATTGTTTCATTAGTGAACCTCCGATTTATAGTTTTGGGTGAGTTCGGTGTCAGAGCTGTTTGGCTCCTCTATATTGAGATTTACAGCAAAATCAGCCTCAAGAAATATTTTGTTATTATTTATGTATTGAGGTTTTGATGTTTGTGCCACAGAACACAAAGCAGCTGCAGGTCCTCACTCTGACGGCTTTAAAAGTGTGATAGAGAGTTTGTATGTTCGACCAGCAGGTGGCAGCAAAGACCAACAGAACAGTTCTGGTGTCCCTGTCCAGTGTTCTTCTACTCTCACTTCTGCCAGTGGTTTTACTTCAACCAGAACTACGACTGATAGAAGTGATTGAGTTACTGCACTGATACAGGTAATACTACAGGTAATACTAAAGGTAATACTAAAGGTAATACTACAGGTAACACTACAGGTAATACTACAGGTAATACTAAAGGTAATACTACAGGTAATACTACAGGTAATACTACAGGTAATGTCGCTCCTGTTTTTTGCTTCTGCTGTTGGAAACACTTCAGGAACACTATTGCCCCCTATACAACTACTACTCCCTCCTTCCCTTCCTCCCGCCTTCTCTTCTGTCCTTCATCCTACGTCCTTAAACTTCTTCCTCCCCTTCTACTTTCCCTCCTTCTCTTTCCTTCTCCCCTCTCCTTCCCTTCCTTCCTCCCTTCTTACTTTCCCCTCTGCCGTCCTCCCCTTTCATCCTCTTTTTTCTTTCACTTTTCCCTCCTTTCCTTCCGTCCTCCTCTTCTCACTTTCCTTCCTCCATCCTCTCTCCTTCTCTTTCCTCCTCCCTTCTTCCCTTTCTTTCTCCATCCATTCCTTCCTTTTCCCCTCCTCCCCCCTCCTTACTTAACTTCGCCCCTCCCTTCTTAGCTTCACTGCTCTCTCCTTCCCTTCCTTCCTCCCTCCCTTCTCACCTCCCCTCCTCTACCCTCCCTCCTTCCTTTCTTTTCCCCTTATTTCCTTTGCCCTCCCTCCTTCCCTTCCCTCCTACATCCTTAGCTTCCTTCCTTCCTCCTTCCCTTTCTTCCTCCATTCATTCCTTCCCTCCTTCCCTTCCTCTAACCCTCCTTCCCATCCACCTTTCCTTTCTCCATAACTTCCTCCTCCCTCTTTTCCTTTCCTCCTTTCTGCTTCCCTCTCCCCTCCTTATCTTCCTTTTCCCATCATCCCCTTCCTTCCTCTCCCTTCTCCTCCCTCCTCCCTCCTCCCTCTTTACCTTCTGTGGGAGAGAAGCAGGATGATTCTCTACGATCAGTCTTTTGAGGTAGTGCACCCACAGCCTCTTCTCCTCCTGGTTCTTTGTCTGCAGTAACAGGAACAACAGTTTATAAGATGTTTAATGTCTCTGTCACAGACGGAGCCTCAGCCGTGACCTCAGACGGATCACAGCTGGACTGAAATGTTGAGAATGTTGAGTGTTCAGTTCAACACTCACCTGGACAATGTGCTGCTGTTTGGGAATCGTCTGATCCGACACTCTGAAGCACAAAGAATCCTTCAGATTCTCCACCAGCAGCAGATTACAACACTGCAGCAGAGAGACAGAAAGACAGAGCAGGACGTTTTAAACACTGAAAGGTTTTGCACCAAAGCTGCAGCTGCATTGTTAGAGTTGAGCAGCAGGTTTAGTAGTTGAGTTTAAAGCTGGATGTCCTGAACAATAAATAAAAACCATGGTGACACACTCACAAATATATGGGTGCTGTAGACGAACTGCTCCAGCCTCTTCTTGGCGATCAGCAGCATCTTGTCAAACAGGAAGAACGCCCTCTCCTTCTTCACTCTGTGGACCTTGAAGGAACCTTCTAGAACCAGCTCTCCAAACCCGCTGAGGTCCGGCCCGCTCCAGTTCACCAGCAGGGACTCAATCTCCTGTGAGGAGTAGGAAAAACGTCACATCATGTTATAAAGATCAACAGAAAGAATCTTCCTGAACTGGTTGTTTAGTCTCCATTTAGACGCTGTCATTTTAAACTTGACACTATACGTTTTCTGAGGAGGGAAGAAGGAACGTCATTGGAGGCTGGTTATAGTGATGCAGCTTTAGAAATGACATGGTTTTTCATTGAGGCGTCCTCAGTGCGCACGTGCAGAAACAAGAAAAAAAACCGCCTGTTTAAAAAAAGTTTGTTGCCTTAAAATAACATCACGTGTAAAAATGAACACATTAACTTCTTGACAGGAAAAGNAGGCAATACTACAGGTAATACTACAGGTAATACTACAGGTAATGTCGCTCCTGTTTTTTGCTTCTGCTGTTGGAAACACTTCAGGAACACTATTGCCCCCTATACAACTACTACTCCCTCCTTCCCTTCCTCCCGCCTTCTCTTCTGTCCTTCATCCTACGTCCTTAAACTTCTTCCTCCCCTTCTACTTTCCCTCCTTCTCTTTCCTTCTCCCCTCTCCTTCCCTTCCTTCCTCCCTTCTTACTTTCCCCTCTGCCGTCCTCCCCTTTCATCCTCTTTTTTCTTTCACTTTTCCCTCCTTTCCTTCCGTCCTCCTCTTCTCACTTTCCTTCCTCCATCCTCTCTCCTTCTCTTTCCTCCTCCCTTCTTCCCTTTCTTTCTCCATCCATTCCTTCCTTTTCCCCTCCTCCCCCCTCCTTACTTAACTTCGCCCCTCCCTTCTTAGCTTCACTGCTCTCTCCTTCCCTTCCTTCCTCCCTCCCTTCTCACCTCCCCTCCTCTACCCTCCCTCCTTCCTTTCTTTTCCCCTTATTTCCTTTGCCCTCCCTCCTTCCCTTCCCTCCTACATCCTTAGCTTCCTTCCTTCCTCCTTCCCTTTCTTCCTCCATTCATTCCTTCCCTCCTTCCCTTCCTCTAACCCTCCTTCCCATCCACCTTTCCTTTCTCCATAACTTCCTCCTCCCTCTTTTCCTTTCCTCCTTTCTGCTTCCCTCTCCCCTCCTTATCTTCCTTTTCCCATCATCCCCTTCCTTCCTCTCCCTTCTCCTCCCTCCTCCCTCCTCCCTCTTTACCTTCTGTGGGAGAGAAGCAGGATGATTCTCTACGATCAGTCTTTTGAGGTAGTGCACCCACAGCCTCTTCTCCTCCTGGTTCTTTGTCTGCAGTAACAGGAACAACAGTTTATAAGATGTTTAATGTCTCTGTCACAGACGGAGCCTCAGCCGTGACCTCAGACGGATCACAGCTGGACTGAAATGTTGAGAATGTTGAGTGTTCAGTTCAACACTCACCTGGACAATGTGCTGCTGTTTGGGAATCGTCTGATCCGACACTCTGAAGCACAAAGAATCCTTCAGATTCTCCACCAGCAGCAGATTACAACACTGCAGCAGAGAGACAGAAAGACAGAGCAGGACGTTTTAAACACTGAAAGGTTTTGCACCAAAGCTGCAGCTGCATTGTTAGAGTTGAGCAGCAGGTTTAGTAGTTGAGTTTAAAGCTGGATGTCCTGAACAATAAATAAAAACCATGGTGACACACTCACAAATATATGGGTGCTGTAGACGAACTGCTCCAGCCTCTTCTTGGCGATCAGCAGCATCTTGTCAAACAGGAAGAACGCCCTCTCCTTCTTCACTCTGTGGACCTTGAAGGAACCTTCTAGAACCAGCTCTCCAAACCCGCTGAGGTCCGGCCCGCTCCAGTTCACCAGCAGGGACTCAATCTCCTGTGAGGAGTAGGAAAAACGTCACATCATGTTATAAAGATCAACAGAAAGAATCTTCCTGAACTGGTTGTTTAGTCTCCATTTAGACGCTGTCATTTTAAACTTGACACTATACGTTTTCTGAGGAGGGAAGAAGGAACGTCATTGGAGGCTGGTTATAGTGATGCAGCTTTAGAAATGACATGGTTTTTCATTGAGGCGTCCTCAGTGCGCACGTGCAGAAACAAGAAAAAAAACCGCCTGTTTAAAAAAAGTTTGTTGCCTTAAAATAACATCACGTGTAAAAATGAACACATTAACTTCTTGACAGGAAAAGTGAGTCACAAACAGGAAGGATTTTATTTTTGTGAAAAATAAAACAATCTCTTTAAACCATGTGAACTCTCCTCCATCTGAGCTGGTGTGGCCGTTTCACCTCCGGTCCCAGCTGCCGAGAGGTCAAAGGTCAACACCTGTGCACTTCCTGCTGTGTCAACCTTCAGAGGTTGAACTTATGAAACGCAGGTCAGGACTGCTAAACTATTCCTAAACACACGACCTGGATGTCTGTGTTTCCAGAAAACAGTGAGCTCCTCTGCAGAGCCACAGGCAGTCATCCAGCTGTGGAGACGACCTTTGACCTCACACAACCAGCTGGAGGAGAGAGTGGGAGGGGTGTAGAGATGTAAATGAAGCTATCACAGATTGAGACTAAAGAGGCAAACAAGTTGTTGTTGATGACGCTGGCATGATTGTTTTACTCCTGTTGGCTGTGTAGGTCCAAAGACCAAAATTTAAACTGCACTGAAGCTAAAGAGCGTTCATGAAGGCCTGTCCGAAATAAAAACCTTCATTTGAATTTCAAAACAACAACATATGGTGAAGGCTTGGCAGGAGCAGCAGTCGTGCTTGTTTTAGGCTGGTACTAAGTAGTAAAGAGTGCCTTTACCTGCAGGGTGCAAAGTCTCAGAGTATAAACAAAAACAGCGGTGACAATATCGTCCATAAAACTGATTCAGAACGCCACAGGAAAAATATGGAGTACGAAGAGCGAACGCCACCGCCAGAGGAACTTTCATCATCTTCAAATAATCCAAATTCAGCTGCTACTGCTACTGGCTGTCCCAGACGAAAGATGACCAACGATAAAGAAACGTGGACCATGTTCACTGGCAGAGTGTGGATGGAGTCATACACCAATTTACATCTCCCAACATGGCACTGAGATGTGGGGCGGCTGGGGCTCAGAAGGTAGAGCAGGTCGTCTATGCTCCTCCAGTCAGCATGTGGAAGTGTCCTTGAGCAAGATATCCATCCATCCATCCATCCATCATCCATCCATCTTCGTCCGCACCCCAGACATCCCTCTCCCCAGCAACACTTTCCAGCTCCTCCTGGAGGGCCCCAAGGCGTTCCCAGGCCAGATGAGATATGTAATCCCTCCAGCGTGTTCTGGGTCTGCCCCGGGGCCTCCTACCAGTGGGACGTGCCCGAGACATCTCCAGCGGGAGGTGCCCAGGAGCTCCCTCCGGATGCCCGAGCTCCTCACCCTATCCCTAAGGCTGAGCCCATCCACTAGGGTTGGGTCGGTTCTCGGTAATACCAATTCGGTCCGGTACTTCGTCTTGGACCGGGTTTTATTTTTTGAGACTGACCGGACCGCATACTCGGGTGGAGCAGACGCCGCGGAGGTCCGCCCGGTAAAAGTGGACGTCCGCAAGCCCTGTGCGCAAAGCACGACCGCGCGGACTTCGCTCCGCACACCAGTGTCACACAAAAGACTGTTCAGCATGTATTTTTCACATCGCGGGGATTTTTCACGGACATTTTTACATGTAGTCCGCTCCGCTTATAGTAAGCCCGAGTCTGTGAGCACCTGTGTCTGCCTCTTCACCAAGCGCACAGCAAGCAGGAGAGAGAGGGGGGCGGGGCGGGGACTGAGCTAGGAAGTGCAAGTGCGCATGCGCCTCTACTGTAGCCTGGAGTTTGTTTAATAGTGACGGGGAGTCGATAATGGCGGACA
>NC_065507.1:3445448-3470959 GCF_006386435.1 Epinephelus moara | reverse complement strand
CTTGAGGCAGTAACTCTCCCCCAACCCGGAGAGGGCAAACCACCGGTTTCCGACAGAGGACCATGGCCTCAGACTTGGAGGTGCTGACTCTCATCCCAACTGCTTCACACTCGGCTGCAAAACGCTCCAGTGCATGCTGGAGGTCACGGTGTGATGGAGCCAACAGAACCACATCATCTGCGAAAAGCAGGGACGCAATTCTGAGGTCCCCAAACCAGTTTTGAGCAAGATATTGAACCCTAAATTGCTCCCGATGGCTGCTCGGTTGGTGTGTGAGTGTGTTTAACCTGAGTAGCAGGTGGCACCTTGTGTGGTAGCCTCAGCCACCAGTGTGTGAATGCGTGTGTGAATGGGTGAATGTGACTCATAGTGTAAAAAGTGCTTTGAGTGTTCGGAAGACTAGAAAGGCACTATACAAGTGCAGGTCCATTAACCATGTATGATGTGGTTCCAACAGGGAGATTATTTGGAATAAATCATCCAACTATTCAACATTGAGCAAATCCACAAACATCATTCAGAGATTTAAGTGATCAGACTCTCTCTGACGCTGGTATCAATGAACAACACCTGCCATTATTTGTCTTTTCTTCTCCAGACTGATGATACGTTCAACTTTGCCCACATCATTGCAGTCTCTCAAGAGTATCTCACAGACAGTCTTTAAATTAATGCAGGTATAACATGACTCGGGCTTTATATACAGGTCTAAAATTGTGATGTAGTGGTCTAAATCAGATCATAAAGATTTCATTGAGTGACACTGCTTTTTAGAGCTGATATACAGGTCAATTTAAATTTAGGAACCTTTGAATTTAACAGAACTGATCTACATTGACTCAGACAGAGTAGAAACAGGCAGGAAACAGTGAGAGAAAAACCTGAAAAGCTAAATTAGAAGGCAAAACTGTCAAAGAGGCTACAGAGGACCAAAGCAAGGAAACGGCAGAAATGACAGGAGGGGTGTTAAAACGAAGCCCACACACACACACACACACACACACACACACACACACACACACACAGTGAAAACATCCACGTGTGATGGAACAGGTTAATAACATGTTCCTGTGTGTGTCATGATGTGAACACATGTCGGGGGAAGTTGTGGAATGCAGCAGTTGTAGAGTTTGACACCTAAAGGTCAACCAGCTGACCTCCAGCCGCCCGTCTGTCTCTTTACAGGCCTGAGGAGGAAAACCTGGCTGCAGGCTCAGAGACGAAATGTTGGCCTGTTAGCTGCTCGAGTGCGAACTCTGTGTCAGGAAGCTGGAAAATCCGCTTGGCCTTTTTGTTCCAACACTGTGCAGGTCAGGGCTTTCTATTACTATTACAAGGTTTCACAGTCTAGAAGATGTTGGAAAGATTTGTCAACCTCTATGGCGGTTTGAAATCCTTCAGGTCATGACTGTCTCTGTCCTGCCGCCACAAACACTCACTAAAGCACCAATGCGGGTTATTCTGCTGCTGTGAATAGTCCTAAACAAGTTTTTTTGGTGACCTGTCACTGTGTTTCCATCGGGGATAGAGTCACATACAGCGAAACATTTGCATTTCCTGGCAGGTTCCCTGTCATAAAAGCACTTGTCTTTAATGAAATATCGCTGCACTTCCTGCCAGGTCTGCTCTTCTCTAGGAGAGGCTTGATGACTGCAGTTTTCAAAGCATTTGGAGAAGTGCCAGATTGGAGGAAGACATTAACTCTGAGTTAGTTATTTAACCAGGCTGCTCAGTACACTTTGAAGGAAGCTAGTGGGTAAAACATCAAGGCAGCAAGTGGAAGAACTGAGACGCATGCAGTGATGGTACTTTATTCTTTGGTAGGAGTTAATTGCACATCTGATGTCTTGAACCATGTTATTAAAAAAAGCTGCAAACTCATTACATTTGCTGCTGGAAATTAGTTCTGAAGATATTGGAACCGAAGAGTTTAGTTAGTCTGTGTGCAGTAGCAAATAACATGCGCAAGTTGTGCTTTGATTTACGCCATTTTTCTTCTCCTATCCAGCACTCCCTTCTCTGAACCCTGAACCCAATCGATCATCAACATGATATTCGTGGCCGTTTTAAATATGACGGCTTCCATGAATAGTGTTTTGATGTTCTTATTAAAGTATATTATTTCAACATTTGCCGATCCATGGACAATTTTGGGAGTTATTGACAGATCAAAAAATACACAGAAATTATGTGATAGAGCAACATCGTCTGCGTTTGCACTGTAGCACAGCAGTATCGCTGCATTCCTGTCGGGATAGTGTCTCAAAAAGTGGTTGTTTTTTACCAAGTCATCGTTGCATTTCCTGCTCGCATCATGCCATGAAAAGCAGTTGGTCTGCTGAAGCATCGCCTAAACCCAACCACCCATTTACCACAGCATCGTTGAAATATAATAAACATAAAGTTTTACAATATCCGCTTCATAACAAAGCACAAATGCAACATATCCATGGTTTGCAGAAATGTAGCATGCCATCAGTTTGACTGGTGACTGGGTTTAATAAAACACAATCTCATTATCAACGAGGACAAAAGAAGTGACTTTGCTTTTTAAAAAACAGTATTATTCACGTCGTTATTCTCTTTATGGACCAATGACGGCAAAAACTAAACCATAATGTTCATCATTACAGAAGATATCCCTTCATAAAAAGCGAAATGAAGTGGAGGTTCGTGAAAACTTCGGAAGGTGTTCCTCAAGGAACCTTCAGAGGTCCTCTATAATTCTAATCCGAAGAAGTGCTAAACAGCTTCTTTTTTTTTTTTTTTTTTATAAAATACATGCTAACTAGATCTAGTATATCTGAGAAATGATATTTGGATTTTTGGATAAATATAATTTCAGACAGATTTCTTATCTGTTACCAAAGTTCATTTAGTGCAATAAAACTGACCCTTGTGTGGAAGTCTGGTGATTTTATGTTTCAATCTCTGGCTCATAATTTTTGCTTAATTTATATTACATATTCTTATTACATCAGAATAAGTGCTGTATATTAATGTTAACGCTGACACATGTAAATGCTATAATATTTTTCCCTTATAAAGGTAATAGAAGTTGCGTCAGGCTTTACGAATCATACACAGCATATAATCTCTTACCTGCAGTCGTACTGCGTGTTCCTGTTTCCTCTTCATGTCGTTGATGTACCAGGCCACCGCTGTCATGGTGATGATGGCGTCCTCAATGACCTCATATCCAGGGTCGCTCTTGTCAAAGTGCTTTGAAAGTTCCTGAGAGGACATTCAGACATGAGACCAATTTGTAAATTTGCCAGAAAAAAAAATTGCAAAGAGTTTATTCCAAACTACAGTGCTCTGCACACAACTGTTTTCAAGTGGTGAATAAAAAGACACATTAAAAAACAGAATAAAACAACATAACCAGGCTGACACAGCAGTTCATCACAGAAATGAGTGAAGCAGGACCAGCTGAGGATTATGGGAAAATCCCAGCACAGCTCCAAGCACATGTTTGACCGGTGTTTATACTGGCCACTGTAGACAGAGCAACAACTACACACAATGATACAGACCAAACACGAGAGAACAAAGACCAGGCTTTAACCGTGTGTGTGCGTGTGTGTGTGTGTGTTGGTTTCTGTCTGTTTCATCATCCCTCTCTCGCTCCTCGCTCCTCTCAGAGGTGGGCTTGGACTGGAACCAGTGAAGAAACTCAACAAGTTTATTGGGAAAAGCTGCTTGTGTGTTTCCTTGTGCAAGTGCATATGTGTTTTGTGTTTTATGGACGAGGCAGTCAGCTGAATACCTTCAGATGTTTGAGTTAAGACATTTGTAAAGGTCGTGACTGATGATTCCAGCGAGAGCTGGAATTTATTAGAGAAATAATTATACATACTATTATCACCAGGCCCAACAAAGAGTCAGGGGGCCTCTAAAGTCCGGGCCCTGCCAAAAGTAGGGATGTCCCAATCTCTCCCGTTCTTTCTCTCCTGACCCTTTAATTCTGAGTATCAGACAGACAGCTACTTTTTCATCTTCATTGGGTACAGTGTTTATCCAACACACTGCCAAAACAAACTCTCCTTCGTCCTCACTTGCCTGAAGCTTTACATCCCCTTTTAAAAGTCTGGCAGTCTCAGGGCCATCACTCTCTCTGTCTCCTATCAAGTGACCTGGAGAAGATCTGTGTCTGAACTGTGCAACATGTAACAGGAGTCCCATAAAGCTCCGTTCTGGGTCTCCTCTTCTTCTCCGTGCTACGATATCTTAAACTTTCAAAACCAAAGTTACCCTTTTCCACCAGCATGGAACGGCTTCGTTTCAGTTGAAATCCTGCTGCACGGCATCAGCTTGAACCGCTGCTGGTAAAGACGTAATATAGACCCTTTTAGGGCCGATGCCACGATGACATCATTTCATTAGCTGAAGGCAAATTGCAACTCACCACCACAGGGCTGTAGGCTACATAGGAGTCAACAGAACTTGCCTGCTAGTGCTAGCTAATGTTTGTGGAGAACTGTTTTGCCTCCAGCTAAACCCCACCCACCAAAAAACACCATACTGTTTACTAGCAGTAAAAGGGTCGGGAAAGTCCATGTAGGGTCCAACAAACCCAAGACTTTCACCCAGCACGCTGCTGTGCGCTTCCTGTATGAATGTAGAGCCAAACCTTGATGTGTTTTCTAAACCTCACCACGAGCTTCTATTAACGTCCCAGCGTTGGTTGTGGTGTCTCAGTATGTCAAAAGCAGACACATGAGGATATCTAACGGGTAACATGTAGACGTGAATATCCACCGACAAAGCTGAGATATGTGAAGACTTGGGATGAGAACATGTTGAACTGGGGCAGGGCAATGCCTAATGGGAGTCTTCCATTGGCAGGTGAAGTCTCGGAGTGGACGTCATGGCTCGATCTGGAAACTGGATGATGAACTGTCACTTCACCAAACATGTCAGCAGCCGTTCCAGTAGACTCCTGTACAACATCAGGATTATTCACCTCTTCGTCACCAGGGAAGAGGCCCTCAGACCTCTGCAGCTCATCCAGAATGCTGCTGCCTGTCTGGTGTTTAACCTCCACGAGTTTTCCCACAACAGTCCTCTTCTCCGTCAACTATACTGTCTCTCTGTGGCAGCTTCATCCAAATCATGTCTCTGGCACTGGAATACAGGGCAGCAGAGGGAACTGCTTCTTTCTACTTCCAAGTCATTGTCAAACGCTGAACTCTTCCTCTATGTCCAGACGTTTAGCTGTCCCGTCACTGAGAGGACCCTGGGGTCACTCATCTGGGTCAATGCTCCATCTTTCACTACAGGCTGAAAACTCTCTGCTCCAACTTGACACGTCACGCAAGTTCTAACCTATTTTATTGCAATAAATGCCCTAAAAACTTAACCATAGCTCTCTGAACACAGCTTTACATTTCATTTTTGGATGGTTGCATTTCCCAATCTTCCAAAATCTAATTCTAGTTTTTATTTTGGGGTTTTTCCACTTAGCGTTCATGGCTTTGGTCAAATATATGTCACTCCACTTAATCATTATACACATAAAAATCCTGTTCTCGTCAGTGACCCTCATCTGGCATGATGATGCCACAGTCTTGTCCTTGTTTTATTGGCCGTGAGCTCTGATGTCAGTAAAACCGTACAGATGTGAGCTGACGAGGACGTACAACAAAGTCCACATGTGGGACACACACTTCATCTTTAAAATCAAAGAGGAGACACACTCGGTGTCCTCAGCTGTCCTCTGTCTCCCCTCAGTGTTTCGTACTGAGTGCAGGAAAAACTTTATAACTCTCTAATTTGAGCCAAAAACAATGTTTACTGACAGGAAACAGAGTTGTCGCCTAGAAACCAAAACTTTATGAAGATCCATCAGCTTCTTCTCAACATCTTTAACACACACGACTCCAATCAATCAAGTATCAAATCGTAACGATCAGTGGAGTGCTTAAAAAGCTGCGTACATCTTTCCATTAGATTTTTTACTCCTTTTCATGGACTGCACCAAGTATCTGACGTGTTACATATTTTATCAGAAGGTATTTAAGTACCTCATGTAGTTCTGGAGGTGGTACCTGCAGGAGTTTGAGGTATTTGAGGTAAACATGTAGTATTTGAGGCGTTACCTATAGTAACAGGTGGTTTGTGAGATATTATGTGTAGTATTTGCAGTTGTTGCAGGTGGTAAAGTAAACCATGTGGTATCTACAAAGTCACGTGTGGGTGCAGATAGTATTTGTAGTATGGCATGTAGCATTTCGTAGTATTGCAGTTAATATGAGGAGTAAACCTGTAGGAGGAGGTGCTATGTGAAGAACCACATGAAGTATTGGAGGTGTTGCCTGAAGTAGCTGGTGGTATTTGAGGTAGGAGAAGGTGCTATTGATGTACTGATTGTGGTACTTTGGGAGTTCCCTGAATTTACTCACAATGAATTACCTGTATTTGTTGTATTACACAAAGTATGTTATATCTGAGGTCCTACCTGTGGTGACAGAGAGAAGCTTCATATAGTATTTGTGGCTTTATCTGTACTTGTAGTTTTCACTTGAGGTACTGCATGTGGTTTTGGCAGAATTTGAAATACTAGATCTAGTTATTGGTAGTAATGGAAGTGGTTTTTGAAATATCTTTACAATAATTGAAATGTATGGTTTGGTATTTGGCAAGTATTACCTGTAGTGTCTGGTGGTATCTGAGGTATTTAGTAAGTTTTAAGGTGTTACCTGTGGTAGCAGGTGGTCTTAGAGGCACTACATGTAGTATTTGGAATATTACCATTTGTATTGTTACCTGCAGTAATAGGTGATATTTAAAGTACTAGTTTTATTTGGAGCATCAACTGTAATAGCGAGTGTCATTTGAAGCTCTCAATGTAGTATTCGGACTATCAGTTGTAGTACCAGGTGGTATTTAAAGTACTACATATAGTATTTGGAGTATATCCTGTAGTAGAAGGTGGTTTTTGAGGCACTAAATAAAGTATTTGGAGAATCAACTGTAGTAGTAAATGGTATTCAAAGAACTAAATGTAGCAATTGGAGTATATCCTGTGCTAGCAGGTGGTATTTGAAGTCGAAAATGAAGTATTTCAAGTATCACCTGTAGTAGCAGGTGGTATTTGAAGTACTAAATGAAGTATTTTAAGTATCAATTGTAATGGCAGGTGGCATTTGAAGTACTAAATGTAGCGTCTGGAGTATCACCTGTAGAAGCAGGTGGTATTTGAAGTATTTGAAGTATATCCTGTAGTAGCAGGTGGTATTTGAAGCACTAAATGTAGCATTTGTGGTATAATATGTAGTAGGGGGAGGTATTTGAAGTCATACGTGTAGTATTTGGAGCGTCACCTGTAGTAGCAGGTAGTATTTAAAGTCACTGGTGTAGTATCTGGAGTATCACCTGTAGTAGCAGGTAGTATATGAAATAGTAAGTGTAGTATATGGAGTATATCCTGTAGTAGCAGGTAGTATTTGACGTACTAAGTGTAGTATTTGTGGTATAATATGTAGTAGGGGGTGGTATTTTAAGTGCTAAGCGTAGTATTTGGAGTGTCACCTGTAGTAGCAGGTAGTATTTGACGTATTAAGTGTAGTATTTGTGGTATAATATGTAGTAGGGGGTGGTATTTTAAGTGCTAAGCGTAGTATCTGGAGTGTCACCTGTAGTAGCAGATGGTATTTTAAGTGCTAAGCGTAGTATCTGGAGTGTCACCTGTAGTAGCAGGTGGTATTTGAAGTGCTAAGCGTAGTATTTGGAGCGTCACCTGTAGTAGCAGGTGGTATTTGAAGTACTAAGCGTAGTATTTGGAGTGTCACCTGTAGTAGCAGATGGTATTTGAAGTCATAAGTGTAGTATTTGGAGTGTCACCTGTAGTAGCAGGTGGTATTTGAAGTCATAAGTGTAGTATTTGGAGTGTCACCTGTAGTAGCAGGTGGTATTTGAAGTACTAAGCGTAGTATTTGGAGCATCACCTGTAGTAGCAGGTGGTATTTGAAGTGCTAAGCGTAGTATTTGGAGCATCACCTGTAGTAGCAGGTGGTATTTGAAGTACTAAGCGTAGTATTTGGAGTGTCACCTGTAGTAGCAGGTGGTATTTGAGAATCCTCTGCACTGGTTTGAGCAGGTACGTCTCCAGAGGTAAAGAATGGTTCAGAGTCGTCTGTCTCTCCTGGAAGAAATGAACCAGACTTTTGTTTTTCATACAGTCCCTCAGCACCGCCACCGAGCTGTGGAGACAGAGACAGACAGAGACAGACAGAGAGACAGACAGAGACAGAGAGATAGATAAAGACAGTTGTTATAAAACTCAGACACTGCTTGGACATGCAGCTCAAGGTAGAAAAAAAAATACAGAATATGGAAACACCTCCCCACTGAAGACAAATGACTGCTTATGGCAGTCTCACTGTGTTATAAATGAAGCGTGTTGTTTTGGATTCTTTTCTCACTCAAACAATATGACAAGAATAAAAACTCAATAAACAGAACCAGAATCTCTGAGCCGTTAAAAAGGGGTGATAGATATCCAGGTAAGATTTGCAGCATCAGTCAGGGAGAGAGTCCAGCCGTCGACTCCTCTGATGAACATTTATCACAACATGAAGGCAGGAGGAATGAAATTTAATAAGAAGGAGAGGTGGTGAACCAAAAAGAGAAACGAGGGTGGAGGAGGTCCAGTAGATGATGGAGCGGCAGGAGGAGAGAGGTAACTCCTTAACTCTGAAACCCTCTGACAAATATTCATCAGGAAGAGGAGGTGAAGAAATGATAGAGGAGGAGGAGGAAGAAAAAGACAGATGGAGGAGATTATGAAGGAGGAGAAGGACTCCACAGCTGTTTGGAGCTCTGACAAACATTCATTACAAGTTTAGGGAAGAAGGAGAGGAACTGAAGAGATTGGAGAAACAGCCAAAGTGATTAAGGGAGGTCTGTTAGATGACAAAGGAGAGAAGAAGAAGTTCATTCGTCACAATCTGAACAAAGGCAGGGAGGAATAGAAGAGGACAAAGTCAGAGAAGGTAATGAACATTTCTCTAAAAGTTGAACACAGAAACTGAAGATGACAAAGAGGAGAAAGACATGGAGAGGAGATATGAAGGAGATTATGGAGGATAATCCTTGAGATGATGTAGGGGATGAGGAGGAGAGAGGAAGTTCTTCGCCAAATGCTGAAGGCAAAGACCTGATGAGAAGACGACAGGTTGTCCAGATGATCTGTGAGAGGAAATGGTTGAATGGCAGTGGAGGCAAAAGGAGGTGATGGAGGACAGAGGAGACTCCTCAGCTGTTAAGTCTGCTGACAGACATTCATCACAGCATGCAGCCAAAGAATCTTGGACACCAGCAGTGAGATGGGAAGGAGGGAGGAGAGAGCAGCAAAAAAAGGGGAAGTCTGAACAAGGAGGGGTGAAGACAGAGGAGGGGAAGGAAGGAGGTCAAGGTAACGACGGGGTAGAGAGGAGAGAGGAGGCTCTTTTCCTCCAGATAGACGTTAATCACAGGAGGGAGTCCAGGAATTCAGTAATATCTTCTACAGACTGATGTGTTCAGCAGGAAGTCTGAAGCTTTCAAACTGAAACAATCCTGTACACCTACTCTGCAAAATATTAATACTGATGCTACAATATCTCATGGTACGATAACTGTAGTTATGCTTATGTTCCGCCCTCAAAGATTGTAGTTATAGTTAATGTTACTCCAGTCTCCGGCATGCATTTAAAACCTCCACGCCTCAGTTTGCTCCTCGCTTCATTCCTGCAACGATACTGAATGTTGACACTGGACAGAAGTCATGAAATGTAGAATCATCCAACAGGAGTGTAATTTATGGACAACTAAAACACTTGGGTTAAGGAAAGATGGTGGGTGTTTGATGTCGGTGTTTGTGCTTCAACTCAGCATTGAACATAGTTTAGAGTTGCAGAATCGTCCACACACAGAGCAGCACAACTGTCATTGCTAGTGTCAGACCAATGCAGTTGGCATTTTCACAGCCAGCACCCACGCTGTGTAAGTACTTGCACCCATCTGTGCCACAATGGGCGTGTAGCTCTTAAAATGAGGTGTGGTCAAGGGCATTGTTGGTGTATTACTATTCTGAGGCAGCAGAAAGCGTTTGACCTTAAGTGCTATATCGTAGGCAACTGGACTTACTTGAGTGTCTTGAAGACATTTCACCTCTCATTCAAGAGGCTTCCACAGTTCTGAGAACTGAAAACACTGATAACATACTTGGAGTTAAGTATGCGACGTAATACAACCCCTTCTCTGTGCCTTTTTGTGCCCAGATTATACGTCATTTAACCAGTAAGAGTGGAGTTGGACACGTCCTAAAAGCACTGGCACCATGCACTGTAAACCAAGAGCTATAGATCATTTAAATAGGGCTCAGGGAGACAAAGTATTGAGCTGTGTCCTCCCATTGTCCACCAACTCCCTCTTCATTTGAGTTACATGTAGACAGTGCTTCCTGGACCAGCAAACAAAATGTATGGGACGAAACGAATTAATATTTGACAGTGGTTTTGTGATTTGTAGAAGATGGGGTCAAGCTCAGGGATGCTTCCATCTGTTCATCCAAAACTTTGATCCAGAATAAGATCGGATGTGTACACCTCTACTCTTTATATCCATCCATTCGTTTTCTGTAATGGCTTCTCCTGTTAGGGGTCGCTTTGGGGCTGGAGCCTATCCCAGCTGACACTGGGTGAGAGGCAGGGTTCAGCCTGGACAGGTCACCAGACTATCACAGGGCTGACACATAGAGACAGACAACCATTCACACTCACACTCACATTCACACCTACGGACAATTTAGAGTCACCAATTAACCTGCATGTCTTTGGACTGTGGGAGGAAGCTGGAGCACCTGGAGGAAACCCACGCTGACATGGGGAGAACATGCAAACTCCACACAGAAGGGCTCCCCCACCCCAGGGTACGAACTAGGAACTCTCTTGCTGTGAGGCGACAATGCTAACCACTGCACCATTGGCTCTTTATGGGATGACTAAAAAGGAATTTGATGGCTCAGAGCTTTTGTACGGCATCACATCAGGGTGGATTTTTTATCAAACTCTCTGTTAATATTCCTGCTCTCCAGAGAATAAAGTCTTTCATGAACTTTCGGATGCCCTGTAAGGTCTTATATGTCCGAACAATAATAATAATAATTCAATTCAATAATTATTTCTCTGAAAGCTCCGATGTGAGCTCTGGTGTGCCCCAAGGTTCTGTCCTTGGCCCGCTTTTGTTTTGTATTTATTTGCTCCCTCTAGGAAGGATCATCTCAGAATGTGGCATCAAATATCAATGCTATGCGGATGACGTCCAGCTGTATATGCCAGTCAGAACCTTCTCATGTTAAACGCTGCCAAGACTGACCAAGTGGTGATCAAGCCCTCTAATTAGAAGCAGTTGTCTCTAAAGTTTTGTTGTAATGTTGATGGATGTATGATCACGGAGAGTTTGTGCATGAGAAACTTTGGAGTCACCTTTGACCAAACTTTATCTTTACAGCTTCATATCAGGGAGATCACCAAATCAACCTTTTTCCATCTCCTTGACATTGCTAAAATCCGCCCTGTTTAGTCTTGTCGCAATGCTGAAATCGTCCTCCATGCTCTTGTGTCTTCTAGATTAGACTATTGTAATGTTCTTTTCTCCGGCCTCCCTGCATCTGCTACTCGTAGTTTTCAACTTGTGCAGAACGCTGCCGCTAGAATTTTGACCAGAACCAGTAAATACAGTCATATAACTCGTGTCTTAGCATCTCTGCACTGGTTGCCTGTCCAGGCCAGAGCTGATTTTAAGATTCTTCTTTTAACTTATAAGGCATTACATGGTCTGGCCCCATCCTACCTATCCGAATTACTCACACCCTATATTCCGCCTCGTCCTCTGCGCTCTCTGAACTCTCACCTTCTGGTCATTCCCTCGGTAAATAAAAAATCAGATGGTTGCAGGGCCTTTTCCTACCGTGCACCTTACTTATGGAATTGCCTCCTGCTACATATTAAAGAATCTACTTCCACTGCAATTTTTAAAACACTTTTTAAAACACACCTTTTTACCCAATGTTTTGGAGAAACTTGAGTTTTCTAATTGTTATATCCTTGTCTGTTTTTCCTTTGTCTTTTTGTGTGTTTTTGCTTATTTGGCTGTCTATTCTTTCCCTTGATCGTTTTTATTGTAATTGATTCTGTAAAGTGTATTGAGACCATGTTTCTACCATGGTGATTTTACACTCTAAATAAACTGAAACTGAAACTGAACTGAACATCAGACCAAAATATCCACTCTCCAAACAACATTTATGTAACCTTAACTAAATTAATGTTCTTATTTCATTCCTGCTCCCAAGAGTATAAACCCTTTAGATTTCAAATCTAAACCTAACATTAAAATAGTACATTTTAGTAACACAAAAAAAGCTTGAAGATTCATCTGTATATTGTTTGTTCTGCCACTGTGGTCTCCAGGGCATGTTCGCAGGACTTTTGTTTCACTGAAGTACAAAAGTTTTCAGGAGATCATCACAAGACGTGCAAAACAAAACATTGTGAGACAACAAATGTGAGAACCACAACCAAGTCCCCCACAGCAGTGAGGTGAAGCTGAAATCTGTGATCTCAGACAAAACCAGACTAAAGGAAACCGACCTCAGCCTCAGATAAACACCGACCTCTGCATGAAGAATCTAAAGCACATGGCAGATATGAAAAACGTACACCAGAGACATTCCTAGAAACTGTGCTTGGACAGATTCCCATCAAATCACCAGCAGAAAACGAGACTTCCTGCATATGAAGCTCACCTCAGTGGTGTCAGCAGCATGTGAAAGACACACATAGGTGAACTTGTTCATTTGTTATCTGTTCACCTCGGGTAGTACTCCTTCTCTAAACATACAGAGAAATCAGCGCCGGTCGCTGTTACAAATTGAAGCAGGTTTGCCTCCATATTCTCACAGACTGTAGATAATTACAGCTGCTCCCAAGAGCCTGAATTCATCTCCACCGATCAGAGGTAACACAAAACCAGCCTGCAGTCTGCACAGCCACTCAAAATACTATTAACCTCCTCAACTCTCTGCGTTCCCCTTCAGTCTACCTTTAAGTTTTGTTTGCATTTGCAGAAAGTAGTTTCCAGGCATCTAAATGACTTTTCCACTGTATGAGAATCATCTGCTTCCTTCAGACTCTTCACTGAAGCTACACGATGACCACACTGAAATACCAACGCTGTGCCTCGTGGTAAACCCTTGGAATTCTGCGCAAGAAATGGTCTGCCAGTGCCTTCATTGGTATTTATGCTTATTGTGATGTCACTTCTTGGAGTATCTTCCAAAGCTTCATATCCACAGAATCTGTACAAGCTAAGCTAAAAGGTTAAGAGTCAGCAGCCACCACTTTCACCAGCGTCTGGACTCCATGGAGGGGTTTATCCTGCTGCTGCTCAGATGTCCCTTGATCACAAAATATCTCCCTCTGGTGTCCAAGTGCCAAAGACTTCTGTTAAATCTCCACACTCATGTTCCGTATTAAATATGATCTTTACTTCATTCTTCTGTCTCTAATGATTGAACTGACATGGTGACTGCGAAGGACAGAAGCCTCCCTGTCTTCTCTTTTATGTTTTTTTATTTTAGATCTATTTAAACAGGATCATGCAAACACTGATGCCCTGCAGCCGTCCGTGGTATGTCAGATTTGAAAGGGTTAATAACTCTGTAACTTAAATAACTTTCCGTGACCTGAGCAGCTGGAAACACCTCAGGCACCATCATTCTGGCTCTGGCACAAGAAGATTCTCTGTCCAACCTACACAGCTCTGATCAGCTTGTTCAGCAGTCAGTGAACGCAACACCAGAAACCCCAGATCTCTCTGAAAAGCTGGACAAACTGGAGATGTGGGCGATGATTCAGAGGTCTAGCAGCAGACTAACACGTAGCCTCAGTTTGGATTGGCCCTCCATAAACACAGCTACAAAGGCTTGAGATGAAACCACAAAATAAGACAGACAAGGAGGCTGTCGAGGACATTCTTCTGTTGTGAACAGCAGATCACGTCCAGTTTAATGTTCCATCATGATCTCTGCTGCTCATCAACTCTGCTGAGCTGTTTGCCAAAGAGCAGCGGTGAAACATCTGTTTGGAGGAAGAGTAGGAGAGCTAAACTGAAGCCACTTCACAGAGCCAAGCTCGACACTGGCACGCTGCCACATATCACAGGAACATGTAAACCACAAAATATCTCCATTTTATCAGGTAATTTGTGTCTGTTATTAAATCTAAACTGTTTCTTCTTAGTAGAGGTAAATATTTATCAGTGCAGTAGAATTATTTCAACATGTTTCCTGTAGAAATTTTGCAGCAAATGTTCTGTGAAACAGACAGCTCCAGTGGCTTCTGTGACAGTGCTGCTAAATGTGTGCTAAATTTGAGCAACATGTAGGCTCTTATGTGTATTTTGTAAGTGTTGGTGGAGGTTAGTGTGGTTGGCTTGGGTGGTCACTCATCAGGATGAGGACATCAACTCACGAGTCTGTAAACTCTCCACCTGCTGCTAGCTAGCTGCTAGTCGTGGTTTTTGAATGTAAACATCAGTAAACATGCAGGAAAATATGGAGAAGAGATGGACACCAGCTGCATCCTGCTAGCCATTGTACAGGCGTATGAAAATATACTGGATGTCCTCTGTCATCAGTTACCAGCAGGAACTGTAAAATCCTGCGGTTCACCAAAACCTTAACTATGGTTGTTGTCCCGCCCTATTTCCCCCTGACGCTGCTGGGTGCCATTAAACAGTAATGGACGGCTCTTTTAGTTGATGTCTGACAAGAGACATTGCTGACCACGCACTCAATTTTGATGAATTTGGAGTGGAAGGAGTGGAGACGTGTGCTTTATGGTGAATGAGGACTGGTGTGACTGTGGGAATATGAGGTGCTGTCCTGTTCCTGCTGTGTATCACTGCTGCACACCGCTCAGAGGCAGCTGCAGTGTGGTGCTACCTGTGTTCAGGAGATGCTTGTTAAGGTCAGGATGTGCGGACAGCCAGAAACCATGGACTATTATAAAGCAGCAGCCAACGATGTAAGAAGACATAAAAATGGACTAAATCACAGTGCACACACTGAAAGAGCTGATGGGATCACAGTTTACTGGAGTTGTACGTTGTATAATTCTATGTGACAAATAAATGAACTAATTGATTGATACGTTGTAATAGAATTGTGAAAAATGAAAAAGTGGATTTGAATGAGACACAGGAAACAGAAACAGATCAGGGATCAGACAGATGCTACAAAATCTCAGGATGTTCTCTGTCTGATCGTATGAGTCCTGCAAAAATAGATGCACTGACACCTTTTTAAAGGGATAGTGTGCGCTTGCCAGTATGGAGATATTTTGTGGTTTCAATTATGTGTTTTTGGACGTTTGAATCTGGGGCGCCGTCAGCCTCCATTAGGTGGAGTTGTGTTGCTACCTCCTCTCCCCTTGGATCTCCACAAGTGATGTGAGGACTCTAAAACTTCACCTGAGCCTCCCTCGGCATATGGGTGAGTAGATAATGGCTGAATTTTCATTTTTGGGTGCACTATCCCTTTAACATCTGGTTAGAATGAGTCTCAAACTTCCACTAGAAATCAAATGCTTCACGGATGAATTTAAACTTAAGTTTTTTGATATCAGATAGTGATCCAGTCACTGTGAAGAAACACGAAGGGGCTGCAAACTTTTGACCGTCAGTACAACAGGAAGTGATCAAAGGCAATCGTTTTCAACACAAAAATATTTTGGCTTTATTTAAGCGAATAAATAAATTTCAACTCTTTTTCCAGGACGGAAAAATGTAATTATGGTTTATTGTTGTGATGGTTGTGATGATTATAATGTCTCTCTCCAAATGGTTTCATTTCAGGCAGCTTTGCTACTCACGATCACAAACATACTTTCACTGATCATCAGAAACCAGCTTCATATTTTTGGTCACAACAACTATTCTAATCTTTCCTCCATGCTGTTTTGGTGGTTCTGCCCAGTTCTGTCAGGCAAAGAGCTCTGCTGTTTACTCCCAGCAAACACAGCACGAGCTGTGAATGCAGCACAAGGGACTGTGCCCCCAAAAGCAAGTATTTTAAGACAAAACATGATCCTTTCTGAACCATAACCAAGTGGTTTAACAACACGTTAACTACAGTGTTGTTGAAATGTAAAGTTTCAATGTATCAGCTACATAATACTGTCCAAATGTAACGTATCCATGGTTTGCAGCCAGGAAAGTGTCACGAAAAGCGGCTGTTTTTTTTTTTACCGAAAGATCATAGCGTTTCTAGCCAGGAAAGTGTTGTGACAAGTGGTGGTTTGTACTGAAACATCTAGCCACAATTAGTCTCGCTCACCAGACCTTTCTCAAGAAAAGAAAGGTCTGGCTGGGCCGACTCTCACTTTAAGACTCAGACTAAGCCACAATAGACACTTCCACAGTGTTTCCAGCTAGAATAGTGGTTGTTTTTTACCAACACATCACTGTGTTTCCAGCCGGGATAGCGCCAGAAAAGGAATTGTTTTTGACCAAGACATTGCTGAGTTTCTACGTCACCAATGCACTGATGGGAGTAAAGAAGAAGGAGGTTTGTAGGATATCTATATAAACCCTTTTATGAGGATACATTGAACTGCTGCACAACATTTCCCTTTGGGATAACAACTTCTGTATTATCTTAAACTTTTCCATATAGGCTCTGATCTAAACTCAGCAACCTGCACTCTAAGCTCCACTTTCACTTTGATGTGTGTTGAGTTTGACCATCACTGGAACATTTCCCTGTTCTGTTAAAACTTGGCTTTAAGGACGTCCCCCCGCCCGGCCTCCAAAGCCCCCCTGGCTCTACAGCTCATCAATTTACAGCATTACAAACAAGCGCACGGATCCAAGTGGAGTTTAGCAGCATAAATTAGCTCAGCATCTGTCTCAGTCCTCCCCCTGGATCTACCTACTGAGATTACATCCACGTCTGTTAATGTCGTTTTAATAGCTGCCCATTTCATGATCCATTGCACTGATACAAAGTGTTATGATATTTGTGAGAGAAAAAGATCTCCTTAAAGCCCTTTAATTCTGCTGTTGGCAATTTCAGATGGCAGAGAAGTTGCATTCCTGATGCCGTTTTTTTATTTCTCTTTTTACGCAGAATAACTAACCAAACAAAGACTCTCATCTCATGTTCCCAGCGGGACGACACTCGAGTTCACAAACCTGCAATCCTGCAGATTCCCCTCCAAATCTGACCCAGCGGATCGCAGTGGAAAAATGTAGAGCAGAAAGGCTGACAGAGACCGACTGTCTTCTCTTCTGCTGATCACATTACTGTCTCTGTGAATTTGCCTTTTAACAGCACACATGTATATCAGTTCTTAGCTGGTGACACAGCCCAGAAGAAAGAGCTGGCATTATATGTTCCTGCAAACTAAGAGCATGTTGCATTTGTAATTTCATACCCAACATATCGATGTTTTTAAAATGATGTAGTTTATATCATCAGGAGGAGTAGGGTATGGTATGACCCCTCGGTGAGACACCTGCCAAGCTGCAGACCACTGTTTGAAACTAACAACAAAACTGTTTGTGTTTTACCGAGACGCTGCTGCATTTCCTGAAGGGATTGTTCCACAAACAGCAGTTGTTTTTACCAAGACATCGCTGCATTTCCAGCCACAACAGTCCCATGTAAAGTGTTTATTTTGACCAAAACATGGCAGTGTCTAGAGCCATCAAAAGTGGTTGATTTTACCAGACACGGCTGTGTTTCCAGCCCTGACAGTTCCACAAAGAGCGGTTGTTTTTTTACCAAGGCAATGCTGCATTTCCAACCGTGATAGTGCCAAGAAAGTTTACCGTAACATTGCTTTGTTTCCAGCCAAGAAAGTCCCACATAAAGTGGTTGTTTTTACCGGGACATTGCTGTATTTCCAGCCGTAATAATCCTATAAAAAGCTACTTTTTTATTGAGACATCACTGCACATCCAGCCAGATTAGTGCCACGAATATCAGCTGCTTTTATTGAGACATCGCTGCATTTCCAGCCACAACAGTGCCGTGAAACGCAATTGATTTTACCTAAACATTGCTCTGTTTCCATTTGGGATAGTTCCACAAAAAGCTGTTTTTCCCATGACATCACTGGGTTTCCTGCCATGAAAGAGGTTGATTTTACGAAAACATTGCTATGTTTCCAACCAGGATAATGTCACAAATCGCAGTTGCTTTTACCAAGACATCACTGCATTTCAAGCCAGGATTGTGCCACGAAAAGTGGTCTTCTTTACAGAGACATCTTTTTGTCTCTAGCCATGATAGTTCCATGAAAAGTGGTTGCTTTTACAGAAGCATCACTGCGTTTGCAGCTGTGATAATGCCACGAAAAGTGGTTTTTAACCAAGACATCACTGCACTTCCAGCAAGGAAGTGAGGAAAAGACATCACTGCGGTACACAGCATCACAGTCCCAATAGCGCAATGAAAGGCAGCTTATTTTACCAAAACGTTGCTGTGTTTCCAGTTGGGATAGTTCCACAAGAAGCAGTTGTTGTTACCAAGACATCACTGCATTTCCAGCCAAGATATTTCCACAAAAAGTGGTTGTTTTTAACAGAGACATTGCTGAATTTCCATCCACAATAGTCTGATAAAAAGCAGTTGTTTTCACCAAGACATCACCGTGGTTCTTAGTGGGGTGGTGGCATGAATAGTGGTTATATTTTACTGAGGCACTGCTGCATTTCCAGCCAGTATTGTTCCATGAAAAGGTTATTTTTACGAAAACATCGCTGTGTTTCCAGTCAGAATTGTTTCCAGCTGTTTTGTGGCAACAAATTTGGGTATTTTCACTCGAATCCTGATCTTTTTCTAACCGTAACCACAGCATTGTTGAAATGTAAAGTTTAAATGTATTAAAATGCCAACATTTATTGAGGTGACTGAGTTGGATGATGAGGTGACTATTGAGCTAATGATGAACTGTGTTGTGAGGATCTCTGCACAGTTTGTGGGCTTCATATATAGATTCATGCATCTCTGGTGCAACCCAGGAACTCTGTGACATACGTCCTGAAATGTGACCAACATGCAGCAGCAGAAAAAGTCGGCATCTGGAAGTGTGAGGCCTGAAAGGATCCAGCTGAAGAAGCAGCGATGCAGCACTGAGAGCTGTGGAGCTTCTTTTTTTTTTTTTTTTTTGGTTTGGTGGTCTGAAAGCATTTGACCTACTTATTTTTATTGGAGTTTAATGGAGCTTTGAGGAGGCGACAGGCAGAGAGCAGCGAGTGGATCGAGGTGAAGGAGGGGTCGACTGACACAGTGGAAGGGATTTAAACACACACACAGGGGCATGGATGTATGTCGATGAAGGCTTTACGGTGTGTACATGCACTGATTTAAGTGTATTAACATGCGGACAGATGTAGAGAGACAGAGAGAGCTGGGCAGTGATCCAGTCAGGTCTAACATCTGTCTGTCACACTGATGGAGAGGACATGCAGTGTGAGATCAGCAGTGATTCTCTAGAGAATTAAACACGCACAGAGACAGAGAGACAACTGGTGGACATGTGTACTGAAAAAACAGCATGGTAAAGAGCAGCATTTTGGAAACTCTAACACTTTTTAAGAGTGCTTTGATGATGATGTTGCTGTTGTCAGTGAAAAGCAGGACTCCTTGATCCCTAAGTGTGTGGTCACCAACACATGTTTTTGTCTCGCTGACTAAAGCTTCTCTTGCAGTTTTCAGCAGCTCTTTCTCTGCAGGAAACGACGTATGAAAAAGCTTTTTAAAATCTTTCTCACTGCAGTTGGTTCTCTTCTGAAGAGGGGGCTGCAGCCCATCAGTCACTGAGGACCATTTGCTTTTAGTGTATGGTGTTGAGCAGCAGCTTCCTGTGAGCTAATCCTCTGCAATCTGCTCCCCATCTCTTTAAAACAACCCAAAAGTTTGTTACGACTCACCACTACAGGGTTGTAGGGTACACTGGAGTGTTAAAATGTGTTTGTCTTGTTGTGTTACTGGGAGCCAGAATAGAAGGAGTCATGGCTCAAAACCAGCCGCCACTGCCCGTCAACAAAAACAAAGACAACTATGGTTAAATGTGATAAGACCAAAGGACTGGACGGAGGCCATCATCAAAAATGCTCACATGTGCAGCGCACACTTCATATCAGGTTAGGGAAAAAGTATTTCCTGTTGTAGGGATGAATAAGGTTATGTGTATTAAGGGTTATCATGTCCACCTCATCAGAAACTGGGGAGGGATTAAGAGGAATACAAACAAACAAGTGTGGTCCTCCTTTGTAAGATTGGCTTCCTGTGACGTCATCCGGAGCGTTATATTTCTACATGAATGAACCAACGGTTACGTTAATCACACATTCACTCCGTGTGTGGAGAATTGTTTTGCCTCTAGCTAAGCCCCGCCCACTGAAAAACATCATACTGTTTACTAACAGTCAACGCGATAATGTCGCAGCCGTGCAATATGCAGTCACAGAACTTTACAGGTGTGTAGATGAGATGAAAATGACAGTTGAGTTTGTTGATGGGTTACTTACTGCACGAGTTGTGTGCAACTTGCTGCACTGGTTTTGACTTTGTCGTTTCTACATTTGCAGCATTTGCTGTTAATGCATTTCTTTTGGGTTTCTGCAGCATGTTTCTGTTGTTGTATTTGTTCTGCATTTCCATATGTGTTTTTGAATTGGCATCACATCCGAAGCTGCAGCATGTTTCTCCTGATGGAAACGTTTTGGGCCGTTGTAGCACATTTGGCCTTGGTGGCCACCGTATTTATGCTGTTTGAGAACAATGTGAATGTGTGGAAACATTTTAAAAACTGATGTGAATGTTTTTCGTTTGGTGTCGAACAAGAATCAAAAAATCATCCAGAGTCAAAATCCACAGCTTCATGTCAGAATCAAAATGTAATGCAGTAACACACACACACACACACACACACACACACACACACACACTGAAGCCAAACATCTGTCCAACAGTTTGAGGAGGCTCTATGTGTGTGTGTGTGTGTGTGTGTGTGTGTGTGTGTGTCTTCTGCTCCATAAAGCAGAGCTCTCAGCACCTCCACTCTCCTCGCTCTCCTTCTACTTTACTTCATTTTATGTTTCCACTA
This sequence comes from Epinephelus moara, assembly GCF_006386435.1. Taxonomy (NCBI): domain Eukaryota; kingdom Metazoa; phylum Chordata; class Actinopteri; order Perciformes; family Serranidae; genus Epinephelus; species Epinephelus moara. The sequence goes on along the minus strand of NC_065507.1, from coordinate 3,449,795 downwards.
AAACAAAGTTTCTCTCAACATAAAACGGACGCTTCACACATCTTCACACGTCTTCACTCACTGTCGGACCAAAACTCTGCTGTTTATCAGGAGCAGAAAAAAGAAAAATGTACATTTTTCAAACTGATGTGTGTGTGTGTTGAAGCTTCACAGCAGGATGTTTCAGCATTAAAACTCACGCAGGATAAAGTCCTGCTGGCGTCTCCGTACAGGCCGCAGAACAAACACACTGGTGCTTTAATTTTCTTAGAGCTAGAGGAAAGGTTGTGGAGGCGTTACGATCTAAAGGGTTCATCTTCTGGGGAGCAGGAATATTCAGATTTAATGACGTGACAAGAACATGAAAGAACGTGTTGGATGTCCAAGTCTGTATCAGATAAAGCTGTGAGGTGACATGAGCACAGCACATATAATGAATCTTGAGTTGGCGTTCACTTTCACTTTTGTTGGCAACACTGTTTAAAAATGGCAACAGACACTTCGTGCATAATGTACCTTTAACCCGAAAACAAATTTAGTTCAGATGAATTGAATCTAACTCCACTTACTTGGGGTAGTTCATGCAGTAGAGTGTGTAGATGTCGAAGGCTTCACTCTGAAAAAAGATGGGAGAACAAACGTTAGAGAGGACGAACGGACAGACCATCATCTTCATTCATCATCCTTCACTTCATGAGTTAGATAAAGAGTCTCTAACAGTCTGCATGAACAAATTCATCCACCTGCCTAAGTATCTTTTTGTCCACTGTCTTTATCGTAAATGGATTGTGGGTCGTTTAGCTCGGGATATTTCTCGACCTCAACAACGAGTCTCTCCTCATCTTGTGTCTCCGCATCAGCTACACAATTCTCTTTATACATCCATGGTGAGGAGAGGAGTCAAGCTGCTGTAGGAGCAGAGAGGAAGGAGCTGCTACAGGGGCTGCTGTGTACAAGCAGAGAGCAAGTGGGGGGAAAAGGCATTTAATTCAGTGGTCGGCATGGCTGGAAATAGGACAGTGGCATCAAGTGCCATGAGGCGGCGTGTCCAAGAGCGCAAATGCATGTCTATCCAGTGTGGGGGTTGTACACTGAAAATAATAGGGGTGTATTTTTTGACGCCTGGCGTTCACCAGCCGGTGTGTTATGGCCTTAGGCTGGAAGACAAAGCTCTCCGTTTACTGGTATGTCCACAATCCAACTCTCACCTATGGTCATGAGCTTTGAGTAGTGACTGAAAGAATGAGGCAGCAGATGAAAGCGGTCTAAATGAGTTTCCTCCGTAAGGTGTCTGGGCTCAGCCTTAGAGATAGGGCGAGGAGCACAGACTCGGAGTAGAGCCGCTGCTCCTTCGTGTTGAAAGGGGCCAGTTGAGGTGGATCAACATCTGATCAGGATCCTCCTGGGCGCCTCCTGTTAGAGGTTTTCAGGACATCCAACTGGTAGGAGGCCCCGGGGCAGACCCAGAACACACCAGAGAAATTGCTTATCTCGTCCTGTCTAGGAAGGTCTCGGGATCCTCCAGGAGGAGCTGGAAAGTGTCGCTGGGTAGAGGGATGTCTGGAGTACCTTGCTCACCATGGATGGTTGGATGGGGGCTTTATGATTGGTGATGAATTCTGGTCCCTAAAATATCTTACAGCCCTTCTTTCTCCTCCTCCTCTACAGTCCAGAGATCTCAAACTGTGTCAGATCTTTTTCTCATGTACAAAAACATAAAACCCCAAAGGTCAGCTGTGAGTCACATTTACGTCCCTCCTCTCTCCTTCCTCTTAACTATTAAAATACCAGAAAGACAGCTGATGTGAGTTAAACTCTCCATCTTTTCCCACGTCTGAAAATATGTCCTCATCCATCCGACATACAAAACAGAGGAACATCAGATGGGACTTAAATTAACTCCATCACTTCCTAAGATTCCTCAAAATATGTCCGAGTTCCAGTTAATCTTTACATGAATCACAATCTCTCCCCTCGACTTACATGTGACGCCTGTAGCTGCTTTCTATGTGCAGGATCACCACAGATGAGTCTGAAACAACGTCAAGGTTTAATGGAAAGATTGGGGACATGTCTCTCTGACATCACTTTCTGTGCATCAGTGAGTCAGGAGGTCACAGAGAAAGACAGCACTGTGTTAAACACTGAACACACACACAGGTCTTAAAATAACTCTGGTCGTCTCTCTAACAGTTTAATCTAATGTCCACTGCTCTGACACAGACAGGAAGTTCACTTTAGTTCCAGTCTGAAAAAAACATCACATCTCCCGAAGCTCACATATACATTACTTACAAAAACATTTTAAAGCTTCAGATTCCTCTAAGTCCTCAAAAATCCAGCACACAGTCAGGTCAATTTAGAAAATACGCCACCGAAAAAAATGATCATTTATCAGGACTCATCCCGTTACACTGAATTTGTGGAGAAAACTTCCAATCCAAAAACACTTTTCATGAATTTAAGTAAACGGCGTCCGCGTTTAACAACAGTTAAATTATATCAAAACATCTGTAACACATCTCATCCTCACTGTGACCTCGTCACATGTCCACGTTTGGTCATGGACTTTCCACGTCCACATATGACGTCCAAGGTACCCTGGGTGTGTTGGTTGTTGACGTTCTGGGACGCCGTGTCAACTTCAGCCTGTTACATGCATTGTCTGTTTTCAAAATACACTTCTGTTTTCACAGGAAATGTACAGTTTGCATACAGTCTCTTTCAAAATAAAAGCACCATGTCAGTACAACAACACAAATTGATGTTTTTTTCCTTCAACAACAAACATACGTGGTTGGGTTTAGGGAAAAAAGACTTGGCTTAACATTCATATGGGAGGCAAACACCAACCTATCAGGTGGAAGTTAGATTATTGCCCAGCTGCATTTCCCCTTGTCACACAGAATAACAGCGACTGACTGAACGTGAAGCGATGGCTTTATTCATCAGTGTTTGATGCCATAACTCACTGACCAAGCGGCAGTAATCGACAACTTTGAAGTGAGACCTGGTTGGTTTACAAAGTCTTACACAACTCATGCTGTATAATCGTCACAGCCAAAAACATGCTTTGTGAAGTCACACTGACCTTTGACCTTTAACCACATAATTTCATAGTTTATTCTTTAGTCAAGTGGACTCGAATGCACAAAAGCAAAGTTTTCTTTACCAGTTAAATGTAAGGTGGAGTGACTGACATACAAATGGTGGTTTTGTGGGTGAAGTCGTCCCCGAAAGTGTCATGGCGTCATTATCAGTATTCATAATCAATATGGCCAATCCTCAGAGTGTTTAAAGTCAGTCTTCATGTTAGATTTCAATCTTTCTTGTACACAGTTTTGACTTGAGGTCACAGTCCTGAGGCCTTCAGTCAGCTGCTCAGGGAACATTTTCACACTGTGTGTCTCTGCGCTGTAACATGAGAGAACAATATCACTACTGTCCAACACACACACACACACACACACACACACACACACACACACACACACACAGTCAACATGTATTCATGGGGTGTTGGTTTGATCAGCAGCAGTAGTGTGTGTGATCCTGTGTGTGCTGCAGTGAATGGAGGGTCCAGATCTACTGGTGGTTTACTGGGTGTGTGGGGTTCACTGTGTCATGTTTCCTGTCAACTTACAGCCTCACACACACACACACACACACACACACGGCTGTACTGTACTCACCCGTTCCACGAAGCACTCTGCGATGGCGGCAGCGTGAGGACTCCTCTCTAAATCCTCCAGGAGATCACTGAGGAGACAGACAGACAAATTCAAGTCTTTGACCTGTCAGTGCTGGAAGCCACAATACATGGCCAGAAGTCTGTAAACACCTGAGCATGTGACAGCTGAGCATATGAGTCTGACACCATTTCATGTCACATTTGCATGTTTCATATGTTTCATATCAACGTTTCTAAAGTGACGCAGTATGTGAGCTGACTTTGATGATATGACAGGCGAGACACCTGCCGAGCCCCAGACCACTGTTTGAGACAAACAAACAACAAAACTCGTTGTGTTTTATTGAGTCATTGCTGTGTATCTAACAGCTTTTTAGTCACCAAATGCAGGTATTTTGTTGCACAACTTCGTTGGTTTTCCTGCAGTGACAGAGCCATGGAAAGTGGTTGTTGTTTACTGACACATTCCTGCCTTTTCTGCCCCTATAGTGGCACAAAAAGCAAGTATTTTAAAGGGATAGTGCACCCAAAAATGAAAGTTCAGCCATTATCTACTCACCCATATGCCGAGGGAGGCTCAGGTGAAGTTTTAGAGTCCTCACAACACTTGCAGAGATCCAAGGGGAGAGGAGGTAGCAACACAACTCCACCTAATGGAGGCTGACGGCGCCTCAGAT
>NC_065507.1:3417989-3444142 GCF_006386435.1 Epinephelus moara | reverse complement strand
GTTTTAACAGGTCTGACGCTACTATGCGCCCCGGCTGTATCTAGGCTAACGGCTAACATGCTAACTATTATTTCTATGTCACTAGTCACTTGAAACAAATTTAGGACGATAGGAGACAGGTTGAAATAAACCGAAATTTCCCTTTAACTGTCATTGTTGTCCACCACATTTCCCCCTGGCGCTGCTGTTAAACAATAACAGCGACCAACTGTGCATCATACCGATGTGAAAGGACGGCTTTTTCGTTGGTGTCTGACGCTGGAAGTCACTGAGTAAGCACAGGTTTTTGACAACTTCTGAGTGAGACCTGGTTGGTATTTTTCAACAAATGTCAGCTGGGTTTGAGCCACCCAGTGACCCTGAACAAGATAAGTGGTTACAGATAATGAATAAATAAATGATCTCAATGAGTTCCACACAGTGAGGCATACACAGTTTAAATCTGCCATCTGTATCAGCAGATACCCGGAGTTAAGGGCAACAAAAGTTGGACTGGTGCGTCCATAATTACAGTAAATACATCCTGTGCCTGCATCTTCTCATGTTGGGTCTTGCAGGACCTGCAGGATCCCTGTTTGGACCACACTGACAACTACAGATAGAAAACAGCATAAACAGGTCATAATTCTCCCACAGAGCTTCACTAAAACGCTGGTTCACAGCCAGATTGCTTTGCTGGGAGCACTGGAAAACATTTAACACTGTAACAAGTAACAATGCCATCGCAGTTGTTGTGCAGTTCAGTCAGAGTGAGAACAGTCTGAAGGGTTAGTGTGACACCAAACTGACTCCAGAACCTGCAGACTGTTACAGCTGGCAGACGTTCATCCTGAAAACTCTCCCTCCGTTCCCACAATCCATCCTCATCGTCATCCCTCCATCCTGCCAAGTCCCAAATACTGCTGCAGCACACACACACACACACACACACACACACAGATAAAACCAATTTCCACAAATCATTTCTTTATCGCTCCATCTTAATTCACTTGTATCCATCCATCTTTCTGTTTCAGCCAGGACTTGTCACACACACACTCATGCACCGCACACACATTATACACACTCACAAAAAGATATTTACATACTAGAAAACGTCCAAATCACTTTTGTGCGTGACTGTGTGTTTGCATCAGTAACCTCAGAAAACTTTCAACAAGCTGACGTTCAGCATCCAAAGCGAAGCGAGAACCTTTGACCTGCTGGATGTTTCTGTCTGAACTCTAACCCGGATCACAGTCGGGATTCAAGCCCCGCCCTCTGACCTCTGAGCCCACTGCAGAGAGAGTTTTGCATGTTCACATGTTCATAATGTTCTGGTCTTTATGTGTATCACAGTAACATCTGTAACATCTGCTCATTTACTGGTTAATGAGGACATGAAACACGGAGCAGAACATGGTCTCTATTAGATCAACATACAGGGAGAATCAGGGATAAACAGTTGTTCTCCTGCTGTGGAAACTAAATCATCTCAACAAACTAGATCATACAGACAACTGATGATGAGCACCAGACTTGGAAAGTTACAGAGATGATCCAATAAAGCCCCCCAAGGGTTCTGCTGTCAGAGAGAAGATTTAAGATCCTGTTCGATGATCCAAAATGCTTTTTGTTTGAAGCATATAGAGGCATTAACGTTACACTGTTATTACAGGAGATGAAGGAGCTGAGCCAGAAGGCAAAGCTTTCGATTCATCGGTCCATCTCCGTCCCAGCCCTCACCTACGATCCTAAACTCTGGGTAGTGACTGAAAGAATGAGATCACAAATACAAGCAGATGAAATGAGTTTCTTCTGTGGTGTGTCTGGGCTCAGCCTTAAGGCCCTGACACACCAAGCCGACAGTCGGCCTGTCGACCAAAGTCGGGCCGTCAGTGAGCCTCTGTCGCCCTAGTTTTTGCGGTGTGTCCCGTACTGTCGGCACTTCGGCGTCAGCGTCGGTGGCTTTTCAGCCAATTGAGCATGTTAAATCGGCGGCAGAGCTTGTCGGTGAGAGAGATCACTCTGATCGGCTGTTCAGGTTTTATTTCCTCGCCCCTGTAGCGAGTGAATCTGCCTGTAGTGAAACCGGGGCTAACCGGTGCTTCCTCCTCAGGCTCCACTTCACTCAGCTGCCCCACAGACCCGCTGCTTCTTCCCACTTTAACCTGAATAACAAACCGGAGCTAGCTGGGAGCGGCTAGCGGAGCGTTAGCCGCAGCATGACCGGAGGGAAGCACAGCCAGTTAGCCTCCGCTAGTCTCTGAGCTAGCCCCGGCTCTCCGTTTGGATCCAACCGGAGCACCGAGCCCTGGTTTGTTATTCAGGTTAAAGTGGGAAGAAGCAGCGGGTTTATCGGGCAGCTGAGTGAAGTGGAGCCTGCGGAGGAAACACCGGGACCGTCTGGATGTAATAGTCCGTGGAGGTGCTGCGGTGCTCGGCTGCACAGATAGGAAACCCCTCGGCTGACAGGATGTACCACTCTCTTACTCCGCTCTCTCTCACGCAGGCGCAGAACGTACGTGCTACTTGGCCGTCGGATGTAGTCCGTGTAGTGTGTTCAAATGCAACTGACACAGGGCGACGTGAGGCGACAACAAAGGCACGTTGTTGGATTTAGACAACGAAAGCATGTCGTTGAGTTGAGCAAAAAGAACTGCGTTTGGCTTTACAGTCTTATGGGAAGCAAACACCGTTGCCCGGGTGATAGTTGGTGGCTGTTGAACCCATCCACCACCCCTTCCGCCTGCCCTGATTAGCACATCCGCTGCTTTTACTTTCGTAGTTATCCCGCCACGTTTCCTCCTGATGCCACTGCTCGCCGGTCTGAGGAAAAAACCAAACTACCCATTTTTTGTAAGAAACTAGAAACAAATCAAGCCTTTTTGCCCTAACGGTAAAAACAAAGTAGAACTGCTTAGTTTTACATTGTTTATCCCTGACTTAGAAACCAAACTAGACCAGTTTGGCGTTTTATCCCCATTTAGTCCTGAGATGAAAACCAAACCACTGGTTTTTGGTAATAATTACAAACCAATATAGCTCTGCTTAGCCTGTCTGGACCTGAAGTAGCCCTTTTTGGCTTTGTGTCCTGACTTAAAATTCAAACTAGACCTGTTTAGTTACAAACCAATATAGCCCTGATCGGCCCTGTAGTTGGAACCAAAGTAGTCTTGTTTGTCCCTCTTGTTTAAACCAAACTGGTCTTGTTTGGGTCTGTAACAGAAACTAAACTGTCCCTGTTTGAAGCCTGAGTAGAGCCGAGCTGTTTGTCCCACAGCAGAGAAAACAAAGTGTTGCTGTGTGGGTCAGAAGAAGGAGCCAGGCTACATGGAAACAAATCACTTGCCAGTTGAAAGTTGTATTTATCCCCAGTTTTCACTTCTCTTCAGCCCAACAGTTGTTCAGTATTTCTGCATCACTGCTCTTGTGGAATAAATGCACATAAATACAGTTCTGGAGTTTGTCTTTTTGATGGCCTGTTATGAAGTTTTCATGGTGGTTTATGTGCTCGGTGAGAGTCGTCACCTCTGAGCACAAGTCTTCAATGAGCGGCCATTAAAAAGGAAATTAAAGTGAGTAATGAAGCAGACAGAGAGCAGCTGCAGCAGACACCTCTGCACACCATCATGTTACTGTCCAGGAGGTATTCAGCAGCAAATGAAAATCTATAAACCAGTTTGGCCCAGAGTCATTTTGCATTTCTAGATATCTGCCCACAGAGTCGGAGATTTGTCTTTCAGACTCATGTTGAGTGATTCTCTGTGAGACACCACACAGTCTCATTTCTGAAACAAGGTCAGAGGGAAAAAGCTGCAACATGAGCTTGGCTCAGTCCTCGAGTCATTTATTTTGTTTATATATCCTGTATGTATGGGAATTACAGTACGCTAAATGACTTCCATGACTTTTGGATGTTTGCAACCTTTTGGCAACAAATTTCCAATTTCAAACACAGTAAGAACGCTGCGGGACGACTAACGCTCCACACAGCTTCGTCTTGGCAAGGTGTTGGAAACATCAATAAGTCCAAACTGGTAGACAAGATTTCAGCACACATACTTCTATGCAGTGTTTTAAGTACTGGATGTTGTGCTGTGAGGCATAAAAATGGAAGTCATACAGCACTCAAATACAAAAAAAGTGGAGCACAGTGAACGCAGAAAAACATTTAAGATCACAAAGCACTTTTTAACGTAACAAGAATGAAAATATAAAGAAATGTTCTGCAAAACATGAAACTTATTGTTCAGCCTTCAAACCAAAGCAGGGGCATTGTTTTCAGTACACACACAGCATTTGGCAGGACTCTCAGTTAAAATTCAACCAAATTGGTCCCATATATGACCTTCACAATGCACATCCAGTAACAATGCAGACTTCTCTGGAGGCAGACGTCATGACAGCAGACATTCTACAGTAAAAAACTACAGCTACCGCCCTGTGGTTGTATGCTTCCCTGCCACTCAAGTTTCCCTTAAGGTGCGGACACACCAAACCGACATCAAAGAACTAGCGGTGACGAAAGCCAACTGTTGCGTCGTCTACGTCGCCTCACGTTGCCCTGTGTCAGTTGCATTTGAACACACTACACGGACTACATCCGACGGCCAAGTAGCACGTACGTTCTGCGCCTGCGTGAGAGAGAGCGGAGTGAGAGAGTGGTACATCCTGTCAGCCGAGGGGTTTCCTATCTGTGCAGCCGAGCACCGCAGCACCTCCACGGACTATTACATCCAGACGGTCCCGGTGTTTCCTCCGCAGGCTCCACTTCACTCAGCTGCCCGATAAACCCGCTGCTTCTTCCCACTTTAACCTGAATAACAAACCAGGGCTCGGTGCTCCGGTTGGATCCAAACGGAGAGCCGGGGCTAGCTCAGAGACTAGCGGAGGCTAACTGGCTGTGCTTCCCTCCGGTCATGCTGCGGCTAACGCTCCGCTAGCCGCTCCCAGCTAGCTCCGGTTTGTTATTCAGGTTAAAGTGTGAAGAAGCAGCGGGTCTGTGGGGCAGCTGAGTGAAGTGGAGCCTGAGGAGGAAGCACCGGTTAGCCCCGGTTTCACTACAGGCAGATTCACTCGCTACAGGGGCGAGGAAATAAAACCTGAACAGCCAATCAGAGTGATCTCTCTCACCGACAAGCTCTGCCGCCGATTCAACATGCTCAATTGGCCGAAAAGCCACCGACGCTGACGCCGAAGTGCCGACAGTGCGGGACACACCGCAAAAACTAGGGTGACAGACGCTCACCGACGGCCCGACTTTGGTCGACGGCCAACCGTCGGCTTGGTGTGTCAGGACCTTTAGACCTTTCTGTTAAGTTTTGTTAGAATCAGCACATTAATTCTTGGCCTGAAACATGTTTTGAGAGGTCACAGTGACCTTGACCTTTGACCTTCAACCACCAAATTCTAATTAATTTGCTGTTGAGTCCAAGTGGACATCAGTGCCAAATTTGAGGAAATTCCCTCAAGGCCTTCTTGAGATATTACGTTCACGAAACCTTTGACCACCGAAATCTAATCAGTTCATCCTCATGCTGAAGTGAGTGTTTTTGACGAATTTGAAAAAAAGTTTCTCTGAAGCATTTTTGAGATATAATGAGAATGGGACGGACGTACAACTACCTAAAGTGTGTGGGCATAAAAATAATTAACAGTTGGAGCTCTGGATTTATTCAAATCAAACTAAACTACATTTTCCTACATTTTTCAGCTGTGACCAACAGCTCTATTTCTGCGCCCTACCATTAGACCGCCACAGTTTTTGCCCTGGAAGGCTGAAATTTAGCATAGAGGTCAAGTGTGTGTGTGTTAAGTGTGTGTTTGTGTTCATGCCAATTGGCAAAAAGGGGCAATATATGGATGCATATTTGTACACGGTCCCAGCAAACTGGCGCCTGTGTTCATTTTATATTTGCAAAAATAAACCAAAAGGAAAAAACATGAACCTTTTAAAGGTTTGACTCGGCAGCTGTTCAACATTTCTTCATCTCCAATCATGTACATTGAATATTTCCCTGCTCGTGTGTGTGTGTTGAGGACGTTTAAAGACCTCTGTGCAGCCATTAAAAGATAACAGGCAGACCTCTCTGAGCACCTGAGCACTAAAATCAACTGTAGCAGGAAAACTTCTGGAACAATCTCCCAGAAGTTTTGTTTTTACTTCCTGAAACAGATTTTGGTTGCTAGGCAGAAACACGGGCCAAATGTCTGATGACTATCTGAAAAGTGCAGCTCACTGAACAATATATCAGGAAACTGTGGAGCTGCTGGAGGGCTGATTTTACGGCTAAATATATTTTACATGACATCAGACGAACTGTAACAAAGAGGAGAGAAACATTAAAATGGATCAGTGTGAGAGAGCGAGCGAGGAGGAAATCCAAATATCTGACGAGTTTAAAGAGGTTTGTGAATCTGGAGAGGAGGCACGGAGGGGAGACAGAGTGTGGAGGGAAGATGAGGAGAGAGACGTTGGTTTTTATTCTGCTAACGTGTCTCCTCGCTTTCCTCATTCATGTCTCTTCCTTGCATCATAGCTCCTACCAGCGAGGATGTGAGAGAAAGGAAGAGAGGAGGAGACGTGAGGACGGAGGAGCCGAAGCTGCCAAATGAAAAAAGCTCGGTTCCATAACGTCAGTCTTAAGTGACGTCACATGTTCCAATGTATCCTCATAGAACGGTTCTATAATAACCTACGAATGAGCGCCCCAAGAATGATGTGTCGTCCTTAACGTACAGTTATAGAGGTTAGGCAATAAACGTTACTGTGGTTACGGTTAGGAGAAGAAACACGGTGAATCTTAGAATGACGAAAGTTCAAAGGGTTCCAAACACCTACACCCCTTCATGGCACTGGTACTCCCTGATGGCAGTGACCCCACCAGCAGGACAATGCCCATGCCAAGACCTCAAGGCATCGACCTGCAGGTACTCCTGAGGTGCCCCTGATCTCTGACCTGTTGAGGCATGGACACAGGACCTCTTGGAGGTGTCCTGTTGTGTTTGGCACAGAGGCGTTGGCGGCAGATCCTTTGAGTCCTCTGAGTGTTGAGGTGGGGTATCAGCATGTCCCACAGATGCTCGATCAGATTGTGATCTGGGGAACTTAGCGGCCAGGTCGACGCCTTGAACTCTTCTACCCCTTTTCGACAGTCATGGGCTGGCATCGTTCGGTTTGGTTTGGGCCATCAGCCCAGCACAGCAGGGATTTGCATTTCCATTACAACAGGGCTACCTCTTGAAGGTGTGTCTTTAACTGATGAGAGCTTGTCTTAAGAGATGATGTTTAAAGGCAGCAGCTAAAGTCCCCTGTTATTTTTACTGCATGTGTTTTTCCACAGCAGGGCAGGTAGAAGAAGTTAACCTGTTGGAGGTGAGCTGTTTGCAGAGGTGCAGTAAGAGCCTGTTGTCTGCAGCTCTTCATCAACATCTCACTGTGGCTGTTTCTGCTTTCACTGTTCCTCCCTGCCACATCATAAGACTTGCCTTTATTGAAGAAAAGCTGTTGACAGAGACTTTTTAAAATGTCTAACTCTCTGGTCTCCTGCAGACAGAGGGGAGGAGAGTCCGCAGGTTTGGCTGCGGTCGTTAAGATGTTACCGCTACCCTCTTGAGGGCAGGCGGCCCGGCTGTTGGACCTACTCTGGAGAAGGTCCATCTCTGGCGCAGCTCGTCACGGCACGGCTCGTCTAAACTGATAATGGAAATGCAAATCTGCGTGGCATGGCTTGACTCAGCGCAGCCAAAAGTGACCGTGAGCAGTTGTTGCAGCATGTCGTGGGGCATTGTCCTGCTGGGGGGCCACTGACATCTTACAGTGACGTTGCCAAGATGATCAGTGTTATTCACGTCACCTGTCCGCGGTTTTAATGTTTTGGCTGATCAGCTGATGCATATCATTCTGAAGTGGGTCATTCTGCATAATGAGTACTTTTATTTACGGTCATTTAGGAATATTTTGGTGCTAATACTTTCATGTTTTTACTCGAGTAAGATTTTGAATGCAAGACTTTTACTTGCACAGAGTATTTCCACACTGTAGAAGTTTAAGACCTGAACACGTCCTCCAGCTCTGCAGATCTCACAGCACAGAGACTCAACTTAAAGCTTGCTCTGAGGATCAGTGTGGACGGGTGTAAATAAAGACGGTCGGGAGATTAAATTAGAGATATGTGAGGTTTGTTTCCTCGCCAACACACACACACACACACACACCACATATGAGGTTACACCACAGAACTCTCGCTGCATTCTTAGTTAACAAGCCGAAATCAAGTCTCTCATTATCAAACACACACACACACACACACACACTGGTCCCTCACCCGCTTGCTCTCCTCTGGCGTCAGGCCTCATTTTGTGGCCGGCGGACATCATTAGTGGGGGATTGTGGGAGAGGAAGAGGGAATTCTGGGTGTTTTTCTTTTTTTTTGCTTCGCTGGTAGAGACAATGTCAGGCAGAGAGAAAGAGAAACCACGCCACAATAAAAGCAGTTTAATACGAGTGAGAGAAAATGAAGAAAATGAAGAGACAGACGGACTGACAGCGGACGGAGGGTCAGAAAAAAGACATCAGCACACTGAGGGAGAAAAATGTCTGATAATTAAAGACAGACAGGAGCGTGTCTTTATTGTGGGAATACAGTCAAACGTTTGGAGGAAAACAAAGGAGAGAAAATAAGAAAATAAAAGCCAGAAAAGAGCCGTTAAAGCACCATATCGATGTTTCTGTTTCATGTTTTACCAAAATGTATTTTCACTCAAACTTGTGCATTATTTCAAAGAATCGATCCAGAATTTTGGATCCCATTAATCTGATGTTTATTTGCTGAGTTAGACGAACAAACATGTTGTTTTTTATTATCTGCTGATGAATGTGGAAATAATAACAGCTTTTAAAACCAATGTTTCATTTTGATCATTTTCCAAATCCTCCATCAGTTTTCAGATTTATCTTTGTTCTTTCCAGGCAGCATCAGTGTCAGTTTATTTCTATGAAATTAAAGCGCAGAAACTTAAAGGAACAGTGTGTGGAATTCAAGGGGATTTAGTGGCATGTAGCAGTGAGGCTAATTTTCTGTAGCTCACTTGAATCTCAATTTTATTAATTAATTTGTTATTTCATTGAGATTTTGTTTCCTTTATATTACTGTAATATTTAGATTTTGTTTCTGAGAAGCCCTCCTGGGTCTTCACGCCTCAGCTGCACAAAAATATTTTATCATCTCACTTCTTTTCTCAGGGGTCTTAGCTGTTAAATACACAAACCTAACCCTGACCCCACAGGACCCTGTGACCCCCCGAGCCCCGAGCGCCTGAGCCGGGCCCTCAATGGCAGGCCAGGGCCAAACCAAACACAACGGGGGCCGACGTGTCTGGTTTTCATCCTCAAACGGAGCGAGGGGACTCTTTAACAGAGTGATAAACAGCAGCTGACGGTTCGGTATCTGAGATATGCTGCTTAACTAAACTGACGATAGATGGAGGAGGAGGAGGAAGAAGAGGAGGAGGAGGAGGAGGAGGAGGAGGAGGAAGACAGGGTTTTATAAGACATAACTGATAAAAAGAGAGATGAAGGAACATGTAAGGAAATACTTAAAAGTTACTTTATCGGTTTAGTCCTGTGAGATTTGGAGGTAAATTTTAGTTTTATGAATACACAGCTTTTGGTGAGTCTGTTTTACAGAAACGAGACGAGAATGAAAATCCAAATTTAAATTACTTTTTTAAAGACAGCAGTTTGTGTGTCTCTGAATATCAGAGGAAAAAGTGTTAACACAGGCTGGGTGTGTTCAGATGGAACCGAAAATTATTGAATTAAATCCACAACTAGAATTGTCACTTTGCCGCTGTATGCCTCCGAGAACACATCAAGTGTCTCTGACAGTCTCCATCCATGTCAGTGAAAACATGGATGCTTCACACACAGAAGACCTACACAATCAGCACAGCTTCAATTCTGACCAAATGTCTCCCCTTCTGTTCCTGAGATATGACGCTGAATGATCACCAGTTTCCGTGAATTTGGCAGGACATCCAACCATCCACACAAACACAGACCACGTGTAACTACACCAGCTCAGGATTTCCACATGCAGCATCTTCACCTGCAACATCGTCTGAGACCAGCCACCCAACAGCTGATTCAACAGCTGGGTTTCACAGCCGAAGAATTTCTGCACAAACCATCAGAAATAATCTAAGTAGAGCTCATCTGCATGCTTACTAATCGTCTTCACCGGGGTCTTGACCTGAGAGCAGTCCGTCGTAGGACTTGTGCGAATGTGAGGTTGGCTGGATGTACCGCCAAATTCACACAAACAATGCTGGAGACGTCTTTAAGCAGTGAAATGAGCATTTACGTTACAGGCAACAGCTCTGATGGACATTCCTGCAGTCAAACATCCGAAGTCTCACACTGAAGTCGTCAAAATCCGGCGCCTAGTCAGTGACTTCCAGCATCAGACACCAACAAAAAAAGCTGTCCTTTCATGTTGGCATGATACAGGGCCGGTCACAGCTATTGTTTAAAGACGCCCAGAAGCATCAGGAAGAAACACAGCGAGATAAGAACAAAAATTAAGGCAGAGGAAGTCTGAGTAGGGCGGGCAGGAGGGGTGATAGATGGGTTCAACAACCACCGACTTTCACCCAGGAGGCCGGTGTTCACTTCCTGTAAGATTGTAAAGCCAAACCCTGTTTTTTGTTCCTGAACCCAACCACCACACTGTCCCAGAACGTCAACAAGCAACACACCCAGGGTACCCTGCACATCATACCTCGATATTGAAAGTCCATGACCAAAGGCCGATATGTGACAAGGTTGGGGTGAGAATGTGCTGGCAGTCAGCATGCCAATGATACGCTCCCTAAAACCTTGTGACACACGTGTCACTGTGTCGTGTGATCAAACACATCTCAGAGTGTCCTTTCACTGTGACCATCCCGAGGCACACCTGTGTAGTAATGATCAGCCGCACCTGTCAGGTGGATGGATTATCTTGGAAAAGGAGAAGTGCTCTCTGACGTGGATTTTAACAAATTTGTTTCCAAAATTTGGGAGAAATAAATCTACTGAGTGCATAAAAAGTCTTAGATCTTCATTTAAACTTGTGACAAATGGTCGCGAAAACAAAACTACAGTGGTTTGAGATGTAGTGGAGTAGAAGTATAACGTACCTCAAAACTAAACTTAGACACAGTAAATATTCTTGTGTCTCCTGGACGTCTCTGAAGTTCCAGTTCAGATTGTGTAGCTAGTTTTCTTTCTTTCATCAGGACCAGCCTGCAATCAGTGTCAACAGCAGCGCCAAGATCAACCTGCTGCTGCTGCTGCCTCAGGTGCCTTTGATTTATGTGCAGTCAGAGGTGGAAACAGCAGTGATGAAGCTGAGAGCGCCGGCTCTGATACAACAGAGTGTCTGACAGCTGTTTATCACCGCTGTCTGAGCCTGGAGTGCAGCGAGCCAACATAAACACTGTCTCACACTCACTGAGTCTGCTTATCTTTATATGACTTTATTTCTCTTTAATGGTCTGCAGCCACGTTGTAATCACTCATTCACCGTCCTATAATGTGACTTTACTATCAGGGAAAGTGTACGAATAAATCAGGAGCACTGAAATGTTTAAGACCTCTTTCAGGTGGACTTGTTTTACTGGGAGACGTCCTGCTACTGGGAATATTTTCACTTGTTATAGACTGAAAATCGAAACAATCCAAAGGTTGGTTGAGAAAAGATTGTGTTTTGGCTTGAGATACCTGATTTTAATGGCCCAATCCTGGCAGGAAAAACAGAGATCTCTCCGTAAAAACAACTTAAGTGGCACTATCCCAGCTGGAAAAAACACCCATGCATGGGGGCTGAAAAGCTGCTTGAAACACAGAAATGACTCTGAAAAACATCACGGTTTTGTTTCTTGTTGGTCTCAAACAGTGGTCTGCAGCTTGGCGAGCTTTTCCAAATCTGCCCCAGAGGTTCACAATCAAACAGCAGTGAGCAGACAGTGATGGTTCCCTCAGAGACAGCGTCTTTACACTAATTATACCTGCTGTATAGATTGTACAAAACACTTTGAAATTAAAACGTGCCTTGTTTCATGCTCGGAGTGATCCGAGCAGCAGACCACCCTGCACACTCACACCACTAAATCACACAGTATTTACTGTCGACTGTCTTGTATAATTCACGGTGGGTATCGAGCTATAAAAACATACCTGAGTGCAAAAGTTTAACAAATCCCTCAGACTTGTGTTTGATTTATGGCTCTCAGCGCTGTAATCGTATAACTATCAGTGGGAGCTTTATATGAAAGAGCTGCAGCTTCACCTCCGCCCTGAAGACATTTAACCATCCAACAGCTCCGTCATCTAAACATTTAGTCTCATTCATGAGATGTTGTTAAATCTGCAAGCAGATCTGCACATAAAAAACCTTGGTACTACACCGGATTCATGAAGGCCGTGGTAAACTCAGATTTGATCGCGCATGTTCATGAATGCCGTAAACTGACAGCGCGCAACAATAGCATAGGTGCATCCTGTTGATCTGTGCACATGGAGCAAACAAAGAAAAAGAGAAAGAAAAACTTTTCTGATGCTGAGATTGAAGTTATTAACTTTCTTCTGTTAGCAGTGGTGTGACAGGGACAGGTAAATCAATGGCCTAAAAGGAGGTAAAGGGTACCGTTAACTCGTCCTCTGTTGTTCTGGCAAGTTCATCAGAGTCAAAGTGGACGTTTGTGCCAAATTTGAGATAATTCCCTGAAGGTGTTCTTGAGATATCGTGTTCATGAGAATGAGACTGATGAGTGTATGTGCATATGTTGCAGACAACCCAAAAACACAACGCCTATTGCCAGCGAGAAGCATACGATGTTGTAGATTGTCTATGATGTCATAATTTAATAGTTTGTCTTGTTTTTGCGTTTTGTGTGGACCCAGGATGAGTAGTCATTACTGCAGTAACGACTAATGGGGATCCTAAATAAAGAATAATGACAAAAAAAAAAGGAATCAGCCATCAAACAAAATATGGTCCATATTCATCAAGTGTCTCACGGTGGAAAAATCAGTCCACTTTTGGTGCAAGATGGTGTAAACACTTCCAAATGCCAAAGATCAAATACAGTTGGTTAAGACTTTATTCATTTCGAGGGGAATTGTTGTGCAGTAGATTGCTGTAAAAAAAAAAATGGGGGAGGGTGCAAATAAGACAACATATAAACACTAAAGATTATCAATCAGGTGCAAAAAACCAAATGTACTTTCAAAATATACACACGCTGTGTAGACATTAAACATACAGAGCAATGCTCTTTTACCTGTCTCCAAATCGTGACCGTCATGAAAACTACAACACGTCATTCCAATTTATACTTTGTGACTCAAACTGTGACGTCTCCCTTCCTCTCAGGAGTCCTTCTTCTTCTGCTGAAAATCATCTCTGAGAGTTTGAGCTTCATAAATAACTTTGAAGTCGAGCTCTGAGCTACGACTGGTTTTAGTCTGAACTTTTATTCCCAGGAGACGCTTGATAAACACAGACCCATAACTCAGCTCATTACATAAAACGAAGATATGAGATATTATAAGAATAACACACACACAACATTTAGACAGATCCACAGCAACCATGGGAGGAATGTGTGTGTGTGTGTGTGTGTGTGTGTGTGTGTGTGTGTGTGTGTGTGTGTGAGGTCTTGTACTTCTCGTAAAGAGCAGTTAGGATTGAGGAGATTATCTTTGGTCCTTACGACTTCAAAGAGCCGTCTGGAGGTCCAGACCTGGTTTCAGGTTTAAGGTTAGAATCAGGTTTGGGTTAACAGGCTGAGGAATGCATGATGTCACCAAGTGTCCTCACAAGGATAGCAGTGCAAATCTGCTTGAGACGCCCTGGTTAGCATGGAGGGGCTAAAGGTCAAATATTAAACCACAGCGAGGGAGAAACGTGAGAACACACAGAGAAAATTAAACATAAAATATGAAACAAAAGAAAACAGAAAGTTCAGAGGGAAGAGAAGAAAAACAGAAATAAAGCAAAGCACCATCACACACACATTCTTATACTTCTGTCTATGACATAAGGCATTGCCTCGCCCCTTTCCCTTACCTTAACTGCTACAACTAAAGGCCCTGACACACCAAGCCGATGGTCAGCTGTCGACCAAAGTCGGGCCGTCAGTAAGCATCTGTCGCCCTAGTTTTTGCGGTGAGTCCAGCGCCATCGGCACTTTGGCGCCGGCGGCTTTTCAGCCGATTGAGCATGTTGAATCGGCGGCGGAGCTTGTCAGTGAGAGAGATCACTCTGATTGTCTGTTCAGGTTTTATTTCCTCGCCCCTGTAGCGAGTGAATCTGCCTGTAGTGAAACCGGGGCTAACCGGTGCTTCCTCCTCAGGCTCCACTTCACTCAGCTGCCCCACAGACCCACTGCTTCTTCACACTTTAACCTGAATAACAAACCGGAGCTAGCTGGGAGCGGCTAGCGGAGCGTTAGCCGCAGCATGACCGGAGGGAAGCACAGCCAGTTAGCCTCCGCTAGTCTCTGAGCTAGCCCCGGCTCTCCGTTTGGATCCAACCGGAGCACCGAGCCCTGGTTTGTTATTCAGGTTAAAGTGGGAAGAAGCAGCGGGTTTATCGGGCAGCTGAGTGAAGTGGAGCCTGAGGAGGAAACACCGGGACCGTCTGGATGTAATAGTCCGTGGAGGTGCTGCTGTGCTCGGCTGTACGGATAGGAAACTCCTCGGTTGACAGGATGTACCACTCTCTCACTCCGCTCTCTCTCACGCAGGCGCAGAACGTACGTGCTACTTGGCCGTCGGATGTAGTCCATGTAGTGTGTTCAAATGCAACTGACACAGGGCGATGTGAGGCGACGTGAGGCGACATAGATGACGCAACAGCTGGCTTTCGTCGCCGCTAGTTCTTTGATGTCGGTCGAACATCGAACGTCGATTGAGTAACATTACAAGTTAATGTTCCACCTTAAAAGTTGCCGGCAGTCGGCCCAGTGAATGAAGTTATTTTTTCCTCTTTCATTTTATAGTTGTAGTTTACTGATGTATGAACAGAGGTTACATAAAACCAGAGTGACCGTCCTCTACTGACCAATCAGACTGCAGGGTTTCTAGCTCCACCTTTTAGTACCAGATCTGTGTGCTAGGTACCCCAACAGAGGGGGGACCAAACATGGGGACGCTAAGGAACGCTTCTGTTGGTACCATCCACAACTTTTTACAGTGGAATCAGAAAAACAGGCGTACTGAACTGAAGTGAATCATACCAGACTGCTCAGTGGAAACGTGGCTTAAATGCTGGACTCCAACCCTTAACCTGAACCTAATCATCCCTAAAACCAAGTCTTCACCCTCAAACAGGCCGTTGAAGAAGTGAAAAATGTCCTCACTTTCTCACTGTCCGCACACATACACACTCATCAATATATTAGTGTCTGACATCACCGATCACAGCTCATCAATCATCAGTGTGACTCAGCTGCTGGGTCTTGGCCCAGTGCACCATGGGAAAACAGCGCTGATGATGATCATGTGGTTCGAGTGTGTCTGACGTCACTCTGTGTGAATGAACATAATGTGTGTGTGTGTTTGGTAGTGGAAGAAGTACATATACCCCCAAACCACATATAAGTATACTTAAAGTACACAAAGTAAAAGTACTCATATGCAGAATAATATATTTGGATATTTGGATTATAATGTGTTGGTGAAGGTGGAGCTCATTTTAATGATTTTCATACTGCTGGGTGATTTAATCTTTACTAATACATCATCGTTATTATTAGTTGTTTATATTTCTTATAATAATCTGAATCTGTAAAGTAACATTAAATAAACGTGGTGCAGTAAAAGTAAAATATTTCCCTGTGAGACGGAGCAGAAGGACGTTTTCAGTTTATCTGATAACCAGCTGTTCATCATTATAATCATTTAAATCAGTGATTACTGAGCACGCTCAGTTTGGTTATTGTTGTTAATAAACTTCATTATTCACACATGGCTTTATTCCCTACTGTAACACGCACACACACACGTACGTACACCGATACACACACACACACTGCTGAATGGTGTCATGCCTGAGCTATGCTGGATGATGTAGCCACTCTGGGCTTGTTATGTCTGCCCATCTGGTTCTGTGTGTGCGTGTGTGTGCGTGTGCATGTGCGTGTGTGTGTGTGTGTGTGTGTGTGTGTGCGCGTGTGTGTGTGTGTGTGTGTGTGTGTGTGCGCGTGTGTGTGTGTGTGTGTGTGTGTGTGTGACTCAGGACAAGGGAAGAAGGGGGTTTTCTTATTTTCTCTCCTTTCTCAGACAAAGAAAGAGACAGAGAGAAACCAGGTCAGAAACTCTGGACGACCCTGAGAGACACAGATTCCTCATTTCCACTGCATGGTACACGCCGACTCTACTCGACTCTACTCAGTTTTATTTTTCAGTGAGCAGAAGTTGTGGACAGTACCTGGTACTTCTTTTGATACCATGTCACTCGAGGTTCTGGGTGGAGTTAAAACATCAGCCGCAATCTACACCACACACTACGTGGTACACTGTGTACATGACACTGTACAGCACGTAGACTCAACTGTACACTACGTACGTATGCATCGAAGATGATGTTACTGCAGTTTCACACAGCGTCGCTATGGCGACCAGCTAAGAGTCCCGCCCACACTGAGGAGATATATTATCCACAGTGTAAAACAACACAGAAAAAAAGCACCTGGTGCCAACAGTGAGTCGCTTCGAGTCAAACTGAACCCTGCCGTGGAAGTGAAGCTGGGCAGAAGACATGAATAAAGTTTGAGGGGATTTCCTTAATAAAACTCATTAACTTCATTAACTAAAATGTAATTACTGTAACTGACTGCAGAGAGGGAGGAGAGAGGAGGAGGAGGAGGAGGAGGAGAAGGTCAGCAGTGCTCTCTCTGTCTCACTCCCTCTCATACTGTATTTCCCATGAGAACCAGGGGCAGGAAGCCTGGATGGAATGAAAACTGTGTTTGACTGTTAGTGTTTGAGTGTGTGTGCTCGTGACATTGTTCTTCAGTGTGTGTGTGTGTGTGTGTGTGTGTGTACGTGTTGGAACAAACACAAAGAAAGTGAAGTGTGAAAACAGGACTCTCAGCAGGGTGGAGGGTTATGTGTGTGTGTGTGTGTGTGTGTGTGTGTGTGTGTGTGTGTGTGTGTGTGTGTGTGACATATTTTAACAGCTTCCTTCCCAGGCTCTCAGTGCACCACCCGCTACTTTGTGGAATAACATACGAACCGTACTATAAGGATATGTTGGCACTGTATGTTTCTGAAAACCAAGAATATTTCACATTTGTACATTTTAGAAGTGTCATATCAACGTTTCTAAAGTGATGTTGTATATAAGCTGTCACATGCAAAGCTGCAGACCACTGTCCAACACCAAAACAAACAATAAACAACAAATAACTTGCTGGTTTTTCAGCACCTTTAAAGCCACCAAACATGGGTGTGTTTCCCAAAAGCAGGTATTTTAAGCCAAAACATAAACGTTTCCGAACATAACCAAGTATCCATAGTTTGCATAAAATGTAGAAAGCCCACTTTTTTTTCTGGCAATTAGGTGATCCTCCAACGGTGTATCATCTCTAGTCAACAACTCTCTGTGCTTCTGATCTGTAACGTTGACAGGAAGTGACCACCACGAGACGGCGTATCATCTCTAGTCAGCAACTCTCTGTGCTTCTGATCTGTAACGTTGACAGGAAGTGACCACCACGAGACGGCGTATCATCTCCAGTCAGCAACTCTCTGTACTTCCTTGCAAATCTTTGGTCTGAACTGGACTTTACACAAACCGCTGCATGTCCACTGCGTGTTGGTGTTTTTATTGTCATGTACTGATGGTATATTTTTGCACTTTGGCGAGCACATTCATGCGTGCACACGTGTACCATTCCATCCCTGAAAAGTGGAGGTTCCTCGTAATCCCCAGAGTGAAATTCAAACGTCGCCTGATAAATCAACAAAACCTTCCTCAGACATTAAAAGCAGTGCAGACGGAAACACTCAGTGGAATCACTTATCATGACCTCCACAGGAACGTCTCAGTCTGCTCAGCGACCGACAGACGGCAGTGACACAGCGAACTCTCCT
The DNA here is from genome assembly GCF_006386435.1 of Epinephelus moara. Lineage (NCBI taxonomy): Eukaryota > Metazoa > Chordata > Actinopteri > Perciformes > Serranidae > Epinephelus > Epinephelus moara. The sequence continues at coordinate 3,426,015 of NC_065507.1, read as the reverse complement.
CTCTGAACTGCAGAATGTGGACTGTAAAATCATCCATGATGCATTGCAGCAGACGGCCCGGCTGTTTGGCTACATGTGGACATACCAGGAGGGACGGCTGCTCAAACTGCCGTGACACAGAAACAGGCACTCTCTCACTGTCTCTATAAAACCTGAAGAATCTGGTTCGGTCATATGAGCTCAACAGCTGCTGCACGCTTCCATCCCCCCAAAAAGCCCCAGCAGAGCACTTTTTCATGGTGGGATCGTCCCGGTGGGAATCAAACCCGCAGCCCTGGCAGCGTCAGTGCCTTGCTCTGTTCATTTCTGCCTCTGAATGTTTCCACTACCAGCTTATCTCTGTCTCTCTATGTGTTACCCACAAGATACTTTCCAGAAACTCAAAGCCACCGAAGAATCTCCTGCATCACTCTCTTCTTTCAACAGTGGAACACATTTTTCACAGTTAATGAACTGGCAGCTAACGCTCCGTGTCAAAACATGCACTTCCTGTTCATGCTGCTGCGATGAAACGCATCGCTGGCGTCCATCACAAACCAAAACGTCTCAGACTGTTAACAGTTAACTCAGCTTCTTCTCGTGAGCACTTTCTGGACAGTCGTTGCATGAACACACGTGGAGATGTGCATGTACTGTAATCGTCTACAGTTTTGAAGTACGTATATTTTATTTGAGTCTAACACATTATGCTTTACTGCTCCATGTGACTTACATTTAAGGGGTGGCGTTAGCGAGGCTGTAGCACTTTACAAAACTTTCATTCAAGTCCAAACAGCTTGGTGGATAACGATGGATTTCCTGGTGCTGCAGCGTCGAGTCATTAAGGACCATTTTCATTTCATTATTAAACAACAAGCAGAAGACTGTCACAATATTTCCATTACTTCGGTTAAATTTGTCAAATAAAAAAGCTGCATGTTATTTGTGGTGTCAAACAGAGACTTCTAGTAAGACTAACTGTATTTTCATGTTTTAAGGCCAGTGAATGAATCAGAGTCAGAGTCAGTTCTTAATCAAACTGTGACACCAAGAATTTAAACTGAATCCTGAGATTTCACCTCCAGTTGATTTCATCATGTGCTCATTTCCACAGGGGTCACAAAAAAGTAAATGGACCACACTTAGAAAACACTTTTCTATCTAAAGCGAGTGGAAAGGTTCAGTGTTTGTCCTCAGGACGCTTTGAGTTGTGGACATGACGGGTCGAGCCGCCAACTCTGTTATCAGTGATCGACTCATTATACCTCCTGAGCTATGTAGGACGAAAAATGACTTAAATATCAGTAAGTAAATAAATAAATGCATAAATAAACAAATAGACAATCAGAAAGAGATTTTGACCTCTTTGACATTCATTAACAGTCAGACACAGAAAAACAGTCCAATAGAAATAATAATGTTATTTATCGACTGACATATTTGTACAGGTATTTATTTTTTCTTGTATTATTTTTCTTTTTCTTTTATTTCATTATTTTCATTTCATTAAAAAAAAAAATGTATGCATTTATTTATCTATATGTTTATTTGTTCTTTTATTTGTTAATTTCTGTATTTGTTTATTTCTGCTTTAAATTACTCATTCATTTATTATTTATATATTTATTCATCATTTATTTGTGCATTAATTTATATATTCGTTTAATTATTCATGTATTTATTTGTCCTTTTATGTATTTATTTATTCACTTATTAATTTATTTATTTACATAGTTATTATTAGTATATTTGTTCTTCTATTTATTTCATCATTTTTTTATTTACTTCTGTATTTCTTTGTTCTTTTATTCATTTATTTTTGTATTTGTTTATGCTTTTAGTCACTAATTTATTATCGATATATTTATTTATTATTTATTTATGCATTCATGTGTTTCAGTATTTATTTGTCCCTTTTTATATTTATTTATTTATGCATTTATTTATGAATTAATTTATTTTGTTTCTGTATTTGTTTATTCTTTCATTTGTTTATATCTGTATTTATATTACATATATCTATATGAATTGTTATTTATCTTTTAATATAAAATGAATTGTGGAGTGAGTGAGTTACCTGTTGAACTCGTAGATGTCCTCGATGTTGCAGAACAACGTGCTGACCTGCTCCGGTTTCAGAGGCAGAGAGCCGCAGTCGATGATACAGCCCAGATAATCCTGCAGACACACAGAGAAGGAGACAACATGTAAGTTCATCAAAGTGTTTTAATCTTAAAGTTTTCAGCGAGTGATAAAAACATCACGTGAACATACACAGACTGCAGCAGTTTAAAAGATCTGATGTGGCACTGCCACCAAAACTCTGTCCTGATATTGTTGAGTCGACACACTGCTGCTCACACAGGTGAACTGTGTTTCACTAATTAGACCCGTCCACAGGAGGCCTGAGGCTGGAGCTGGTGAGGGAAACATTTCTGTTCTCCCTGCTGTCTTTCTGCTAAAGTGAGCTCACCCAGCGCTTCCTCAGAAAGTGTTTCCAGTTTTGCTCAGCCTTTGTGAATTTATCATTTCATGATATTTATTTTTTGTGGGGGCAATTAAAGGAAAGCACATTTAATTGATAGGACAGTGCTGAGTGTGAGAGGGAAGAAAGAGGGGGATGACATGCAGCAGGGGCCTGCAGGCTGGTATTGAGCCCACGGCCGCTGGGGACGCCTGCTCCACCCACTGAGACACTGGGTACACACATGTCATGAACATGTATATTTTAAACAGTTCGTAACTTCTGTCACAACCGCCAGTTGCAGCATCCGGCCTCTGCTCACCTACCAGAACATCATATCACATCAGACCTGTAAGATAGACGCTAAAGGTGCGAACAGGAAACCACTGCACTGTCAGAGACGTTGGCATCAGACAGGAAGTCACACAGATAACAACAAAAACAGGAAGTTAATAAGCAGCAGACAGTCTGATGTGTGCAGAGGACAGCTCATCATGATGGCTGACTAACGTTTGGGGCAACAGGTCATTTAGAGTCAAAAATATTTTACACAAGCTGATGAACAGCTCATAAAAACTGTGGAAACAAACGTTCCCTCAATGTTGTCGTTATGTTTCTCACTCAGAGCCACTTAGAAAGAACAGGTTTCACTGCGGCTGAATTTAAACACATCAGCCGCAGGACTCCATACTGTATGTTGGATCTCCAGTTTCCACTATTCTGATGCACAGAGAGTCATTCAACACACAGCTTGTGCAGCAGGTATCTACTGATTGTTCACATCTTCAGAATAAAACAGTTTCACAGTAAAAAAAAAAAAAAAGCGTTTTTCTGAAGCTTGTTCGGCTCCTGCTGATGTGTGCTCAGCTTTTTCTTTGATAACTCAAGATCCAGATGTTCAGGAGGTTTTTAACAGGAGCTGAATTATTCACAGAGGTCTCTTCCTCTCCAAAACAAACAGGTCCAGTGATTTAACCCGGTGGAAAACACTGAATAAAAAGGTTTCGTGTTAAAAATCAGTGTTTCTCCAATGTGGTTCAGCATAGCAGGGGCTGGAGCCGAGACGTTTGTTTCTCTGATAAATTAAGATCCAGATGTCCAAAGACTAAATTCCTTCAGCCATTTTAAGATGAAGACAAAAAAAAGACCAAGATGAAAAAATATATATCATAAAAATGTGGCTTAACCTCCGGAGACCGGAGCTTTTGTTTGGTATTGTTTTTTATTTCTCCTGGCGATTTGGGATGAAAAGGACCTGACAAGTATAAAAAACTAACGGTGAGTAGTTTTTGAAAAGAATTAATGCCCTCATATTGGGACAATGTGTTTATTTTTAATGGTCACCAGTGTGTGATAAAATATAAAACTGTTTATTTTAGTGCATGAACACTGTTGTGCAAAAACAGAAGTGCAAACAATGCAACAGTTGTTCAGTGTTTTGTTACTCTTTGGGTTAGACAGCACGGTGGTGCAGTGGTTCACATCGTCACCTCACAGCAAGAGGGCTGGTTCAAAGCCGGGGGGGACGGGGCTTGTGTGTGGAGTTTGCATGCTCTCTCCATGTCAGCGTGGGTTTCCTCCAGGTGCTCCGACATGTTCTCCCTGTGTCAGTGTGGGTTTCCTCCAGGTGCTCCAGCTTCCTCCCACAGTCCAAAGACATGCAGGTTAATTGGTGACTCTAAATTGTCCGTAGGTGTGAATGTGAGTGTGAATAGTTGTCTGTCTCTATGTGTCAGCCCTGTGATAGTCTGGTGACCTGTCCAGGGTGAACCCTGCCTCTCGCCCAGTGTCAGCTGGGATAGGCTCCAGCCCCCTGCGATCCCTAACAGGATAAGCGGTTACAGAAATGAATTAATTAATGGGTTAGGTGTCACTGGTCAAGTCTGAAACTGTTCATTTGTGCAAATACAAAATTGCAAATTATGCATTTTGGACAGTTTAATGTGAAAAAGTTATATATTATATATTTAAATTAATTCTAGTTAAATTCTTTGAGGTATAAATAAATAATTGCAAAGAACTCAATGAAAGAGTTTCACTTTATTGGACTGAGTCAGTAGTAACACTTTATACTGTACGTGCAGTCCCTCAGTCATGTTGTAATGGAAACTTAAATCCTGTCAGAGTCCACATGAGGTCATTTCCTGTAGTAGTTAGTAATTAGATTACACTGGAGAGGAGTCGGGGTGAGACAGATGAGATAATGCAAAGAGAGAGACAGCGAGACAGTATTTATAAAGTCCAGAAACCACAAAGAAGTTTCACATCATCACACAGTTTTATTAGTGACACATCACCAAACACACACTGACAGACTGAACCAAACAGAAGCCCGGACACTGAAACACACTGACTCACAGAAAACGTGCCAGAGCGAGGCAGAAAATTTAGCCAAAAAAAGAAGCCGGAGAATCGTCCAAGGAGGAAGAGAAATTTGGCGAAACAGAAAATAATCTGTGAGAGGCTGAGGTCAGCGCGCCAGCTTCAGTCCAAGTTCCCAAACTGGGATCCATGACGTCTCTCTGCGGGGTTACCAAACAGAAAATAATCTAATTTCATGCACTGTAAAAATAAATTCCTTCAGCCGTGTCTGCAGTCTAACATGAAATGAAGTGCTCCATCTGCAGATGGTGTCACACCTGTAAAGTTTTTCCTTCATGCATTTAGTTGTTGGTGTTACTGGTTTCAAAATAAATCACTTCAGAATCTTAAAATGTGGGAGTCTTGGTTGGCTCACATGTTTTTCTAACCCTGGATACAGCTGTCAGTGGTGCATACGTCTGGAACCTACAAGACTGCATCGATCAGGCCCAGTTAAACAACAACTCCCATAGATACCAAAAATAAAATAACTGACGGATATTTGCACCACCAGAGCTGACACAACCCTCTGTGAAGGTGTTTCCATCCACCTGTTGTGATGCATATTTTCATATTTTTTTGAGTGCAAAACAAGCTGCAACCTCAGAGGCTGAAAAATGAAGGCGATGCTGGAGTGCCAAAAACTGCAGTTCCTCTAATGTCCACTTGAGGGTGGCTCCAAGAGCGAGTCAATTCCCACAGACCTCGATGTGAAAATGCCAAACCTTACAGCAGAAATCAACTTGTTTACTGCCTGGCTTGGTCCCTGTAGCTAATGTCAACATTCATGTCAACTGTGCGGTGGTGAATTTAACATAACTCACCTGTTTACATTTTATTAAGGCTTAAAATTACACATAATTAAGGGTTTGGCCACTTTGAGTGACAGGTGGGTCCCGCCTGTTCACAAGTTGCACAACGTAATAACAATGGAGTAACCCGCCAAAATAACCCGCCGTCGGTATATCTGAGTTAGTGTTGTGTCGTTCGCGAACAAATCGTTCAAAAGAACAAATCTGTTGAGTGAACGTACTGAACTGAATCACTTCCGGAACTGATTTGTCATTTCTCAGTTCAGTTGAGCTCAGCAGCGAGCGTGCAGGCCAGGAGTGGAACTGCCGATTCGGTCCGTGTGAACGATGAATCACTCGTGAGTTGCAAGGCAGCCAGGGTGCAGGGAGGGACTGCCTACAGTGGGACGAATCAATCTGTGAACGAATCACTCGGTGAACGACGTAACCCCGATCCGATCCCTGAGTGATTCAAATAATTTCTTCTCAGCGATACACTGTTTTTTCCAAGCTAACGGCTAATGTCAAGCCACATGAACACAATCACACACCTCCCCATTGTTTTAACAGACTTAGTTTCCAGATAAACAAACTTAAAACGCTGAGACTCTCCAGTGCAGGGCAGACGCAGGGCTCCTCCCACCAAGCGCTGAACGATTCAGTGAACAAATCTTTTGAACGAATCTTTTTAATGAACTGATTCTAGTGATGCAATAACATCTAAAGAACTGCTTTGCCCATCAATAATCTGAGTCAGAGATACCGACAAGTTAATTCTAACATTTGGTCACTTAGAAAAGTCTTGTGTAGCATTTGGTTGACTTCCTAACGACGAGCGAGCAAACTCTGGCACAAAGAGCTAGTTAGCCAAAGCTATTGGTTGCTTTCCGTTCATTTCCGGGGCAATTATGGCACAATTACGGCCAAATACTTCGTTTGCATCACACGTAAGGTAAGTTAGCATAATGTAACAACGTGAACGTTAAGAAGAGGTGTGAAGAGTCTGATGTGCAGTTCTTCCAGCAGGTAACTGTACTTTTGTTTTAATGGTTTTAAGCTTGTTTTGGTAGCAAAAGTGAGCATTAGCATTCTGACAGTTAGCCATAGCTGTACATGCACTGTGCTAACAAAGCTAGCAGCTAGCATTAGGGTGTTCTCCACGCTCTTGTGGTCACTTCTGGCTCCAAAAATCCAAGATGGTGAAGGCCAAAATGGCAAACTCAAGGCCTCAAAATGGGAGTTCACAAACCAGTGGGTGACGTCACAACAACTACATCCATTATTTTATACAGTCTGTGGTTGGATCACCAGAAATTTACGCTAAATTTTGATGCAAACTCGCCCTCTGTAGGTTTACTCCTCATGATCTGCCCTCTCAGGAGATGTTTGTTGGGGGGAAGTGAGACTGAAAACAGCCCTCGAGTGCACAAACTTATTGGTCGCTGGTTTCATTAATGCATCAACTTTCCATTTCCGCTGCTTCCTGTGTGAAGCAGCTCTCTGATTGGTCAGAAAAAGATGCTCTGAATGGAAACTAGTTACACCAAACTGCATTTATCATAACAGTAAAGTACACACACACACACACACACACACACACACACACAATGTGGCTGCAAGCAAAGAAAAATAATCTCGCTCCCATTCCTTCTGCTGTTTCTGTTTTTTCCCTAAATTGGGTACAAAAACAAGCATTCTGTGTGTGTGTGTGTGTGTGTGTGTGTGTGTGTGTGTGTGTGTGTAATGAGGAATATAATGAGAGGCCTTGGCCACATTCATCACCTTTTAAAGGCAACAGGAAACACACACACTGGAGGGCACGGAGGGAGAGAGTGAGTGAAGGAACAGAAAGATGAGTGAAAAATGAGAGAGCTCGACACGAAGATGAGGAGGAGGAGAAGACAGGAGGAATGAGGAAGAGATGGAGAGAGATGCAAACCAAACAAACATGGTGAAGAGAGAGGGAGAGAAGAATGGAAATGAGTTAAGAGTATTTCTGAACGCACATCATCTTCCTCCACTGTCTAAAACAAGCCAACAGAGCTTGAGTGAGAGCATAAAGCTAGCTAATGCCTGTGGAGAATTGTTTTGCCTCCAGCTAAGCCCCGCCCACCAAAAACATCATACTAGCAGTATCTCATCTATATGACTGTTGCATCTGCTGCAGAGTAAACATGAAACCAGAATGATGAATTCTGACAGCTGTAGAAACTGCAGGAGATGATTTCTCTCTAGCCCCTTTTACACTGCCACATTTTCCGCGAATGTTGAGCCGTTTTGTCAACAAGCTGCGAGCGTTTAGACACACAGAGCCGGATTGGCGAGTTGATCCGAGGTGCCCAATTTTCCGCCTCGTAGGGTAGTCATATTGGTGGAACCCTTTTAGTTTAAACAGACCGAGGCGGCCTTCCGCAACGGGAGGAGCTGTTGA
>NC_065507.1:3347097-3417625 GCF_006386435.1 Epinephelus moara | reverse complement strand
ATTTTTTATTATTTCCCCCTTTCCTGTCCCCCAATCTCCCCTCAGTCCCAACACTGATCCCCACCTCCTCATCTTCTCTCTGCTTCTCTTGCTTTCTCGTCATTCCCCCCGTCATCTGTTTCTCCCCAATCTTTCTATACCTCCCCCTCTCTCCTCTCCTCCTCCCCCTCAGTTTCCTGTCCCACTTGGCTGCAGGTCAACTGCAGGATCCCGTCTCATGTTCACTTCACAACTTTCCTCCCTCGCAGAAAGCGACAAAAAAAAAATTCTCAGAATCCAGTAAAATTATTCCACTTATTTCTAATTTCACTTATTTCAGCAATTTCTCACAAAGCTCCTGAAAAGACGCAGAAAGGAGACGAAGAAAAAGACTTCAAAAATAAGGATGAATGAAAAGAGTTGGAGCAGCTGCAGTGATCTCAGCCTGCTGGCAGCACCCAGGAACTTTTATGAGAAATCATTCTTTAAAAAATTCATAGAAAAATGAGTTTATAAGTCAGTGACAGAGAGGAGCTGTTTTCACTCTTTGCCTCTTTCTGTGAGTTGTTATTGTTCTCAAACACACACGCACACACACACACACACACACACACACACACACACAGGCCTATTATGGTAGTTGGTTCAGATTCCCAGTGAGCGTGACATCATGTAGCCTCAATCAAAACCAGACTTCAGCAAAACCTCAAATACAGAGAGCAGCAGGAATGAAGGCTTACATTACAGGACAACACACACACACACACACACACACACACGCATGCACGCACACACACACACACACACACACACACACACACACCTATCATTTATCAGACCCTCCTTTCCACCAGGAGAGAGGAACTCTGGGATTGTTGAAGTAAGAGGTTAAAAACGACAGCATGCATTCTGAAATCACACGCTTTCTAAGGCGCCACGTTTTTAACATAATGCGACTAGAATCTACGTTATTGACGGCAGCACAACAACGCTGATCATGTGACTTTGACAGTGACCTCCGAGAGAAAGAGAGTCAGGAGGGATTAACCAGCAAAGAAGAAAAATGTGGTGATGAGAGAACAGTTCGTCCTCTGTGGAAGGTCAGAGAAGAAGAACCTGACAGACAGCTGATAACCGTGATGACAGCCGAGCCACGAGTGTGTGTGTGTGTGTGTGTGTGTGTGTGTGTGTGTGTAAGTGAGTGTGTGTGACATGGCAGAGGATGAAAGCAGCAGTAAATTCTCTCTTTTACTTCAAAAGGATGTTTCACACTCCAATCTGACAGATGGAGGCACAACACACACACACACACACACACACACACACACACTGCCTGGCTGACTCCTGGTGCACCTGGACCAATGATGGATGAGACACACTCACAATCAAACAACCAAGTCAGTAAATCCTCACAAAATTTCATTCAAAACTCACTTTAAAAAGCTCATTTTTTACTCCACAGAGAGTTTGATCCAACACTGGTTGATTTTCCCACAGTGCAACAGGAGGAACAGCAGTAAAGTTGGAAACAGTGTCTCTGTTGACGTGAATAAATGCTGATGTCAATCCAAACTGTTTTTTACGACTGAGCCAAGAAGTTTAGCTCCTTTTCGTACTGACAGCAGCGCTCAGTCAGAGTGAGTCTCTCTTTAAGTTTTGTGGTCCTGAAGATGCTGAATTCACTTTCACTAACATGGTTTAATTGAACTTCCTGTGAGCTATCAACAGAGGTAAGAGTCTGCAGCCATTGATGAAAGCAGCAGCACTCACGCCCAGAGCAGTCGCCAAAAAACATGTTGGCACGTGGTCAGCGAATTCCTGACGTTAGACACCGATGAAAAAGTCGTCCTTTCATGTCAACATGATTCGTGGCCACTCACAGTTTGTTTAACAGTGCCCCACGGCATCAAGGGGAAATGTGGACGGACGACAACGAAAGTTAAGGCGGCAGTAGTCTGAGAAGAGCAGGAGGGAGGGGTGGTGGATGGGTCAACCACCATCTTTCACCTGGGAGACTGGTGTTTGCCTCCTGTGAGATTGTAAAGCCAAACCCTGTTCTTTTTTCCTAAACCCAACCACGCGTGTGTTGTTGAAGGAAAAACTAATATCAATTCACGGTGATGTACCGACGTAGTGCTTTTATTTTGAAAGAGACTGTATGCAAACTGTGGATGTGGAAAGTCCATGACCAAACATGGACATGTGACGAGGTCGCAGTGAGAATGTGTTGGACACAGATATGTTACATTAGTACGATATTATAAAGCGCTTACATTTCAACAACTCTGTGGTTGACGTGTGGTTATGTTTAGGCACAAAAACCACTTGGTCAGAATTTGGAAAAGATCATGTTTCGGCTTAAAATACCCGGTTTTGGTAGCGCTGTCCTGGCTGCTAATGTGGCGACCTCTTGGTAAGAAACAACTGCTTTTGTGACATGAGCCTGCAGGAAACACAGTGAAGTCCCCCTGGAGAGAATAACAGCTGGTGGCGTCATGCTGACGTTTCGTGCCAATGTGACACAAATCAGGAAAGTGATGTTTCAGCAAGAAGACAAACAGAGGGAGAGGAGGACGATGAAGATGAAGACCAGCAGAACAACTGAACAAATCAAATGTGGAATTTATTTATTTACTGAGCCAAAAATTTCTAATAAAGTTTCCTGAAAACCTGAGACAGCTCTGAACATGTTTGTCCATCTATGGTGCAATAGTGGGCGGAGGTCTGTGTGCGTGTGTGTGTGTGTGTGTGTGTGTGTGTGTGTGTGTGTGTGTGTGTGTGTGGAGGCCAGCTGCAGGTAAACTGGCCCAAAGGCATTCACACCTGGACAGTAAATCTAGGCTTCAGCCAACTCCTCCCAAACACACACACACACACACACACACACACACACACACACAGCTGTGTACTGTACCACAACCTCTCCGTCATGTTTCCATTTATTTGTCTCATACATTAAACCACAGCAGCTGACAGATACTTTTCGTAATTAGACCAGCACTTTAACATATAAAGTAATGGTGCTGCACTCAGCGGTTTGGTCTGCCGGCTGCAGCTGAAGATGATTTGGTAACAACCTGAACTTGTACTGTAAGTCACTTCCTCCTGATAACCTCATGTCAGTAACTAGTGTTACAGATGTTCCTGAGAACTGAGAGGGAAGTTCTGTCAGTGATGGTGACACATCATGTCTGACGCAGTCTCATTCAGAGAGCGTGACTGTTCACATTAGTCTGTCCAAACTGCAGCTCCATGGCTGCAGAGAGTGCACAGATAAGACGGAGGATAACGAGGGTAAACTGTGTGATAAAAGCGATGTGTCAGGGTTTGTCAGTTTCAGCAGCAGTGGTGCAAGACGCCCTCAGATCTTTTATTTCAATAAAAGTAACATAAACACCGGTGTACAAATACAATGTTAACAGTAAAAGTCCTGCATCTGCTTGACTCAAAATACAAATATATTATCAGTGACATGTAGTTAAAGCTACAGTTTGTAACTTTTATAAAAAAAAAAAAACTTGTCAAAATTGTCACTGTATTCACACAGCACTTAATGAGACATATTATCTGTGACACTAGAATTACCACCCTGTGGTTGTATGACTCCGCCCACCAGTCCACCCTGTGGTTGTATGACTCCGCCCACCAGTCCAGTGTCTCTGACAGTCTCCATCCATGTCAGTGAAAACATGGATGCATCACACACAGAAGATTTATACAATCAGCACAGTTTCAAGGTGGACACCAATGATGAGTGTCACCATTTTAGTTTTTGATATGTTCCCGAGCGCCGAGTTCAACTTTTTGAATGCAGCAGCACACACCACGTCATGTGACGAGGAACAACCAATCACAGCTGACAGATATCTTTTCCTTCTTCCATAAATATGGAGAAATGTATCATTGACATGGATTATCATGGACGATATCTTTCAACTAATACACACTTACAAAACAGCTCCTAAAAGAAGATCAGCTCTGCACTCAGGATTTCTGGTAAGTAATCTATGATATAGTGCTGGTTATGGTTGCTTAGCAACCTCAGTTGCAACCTGCCTCCATGCCCCTGATAGTTGGCACAAGAGTAGCGCCCAACCTTGCGTCTTCCAGGCAGTTAAAGACGTGGCATGTGTACGGCCCCTCACTGTTCTGCATTTTACAAAAATGAGATAGATGCAAGGTCACATTGACCTTGACCTTCGACCACCAAAATCCAAGCACTTCATTTTAAAGTCCAACTGGACATTTTTGCCAAATTTGTGTACAAGGCTGTTGCCACAGTGGCCCAGGTTCGACTCCAGCCTCTGGCCCTTTGCTGCATGTCACTCCCTCTCTCTCCCCATTTCACACTTGACTGTCCTATCAATTAAAGGCAAAAATGCCCCAAAACATATCTCAAAAAAAAAAAAAAAAGATTCACATAATGAAAATGAGAAAATGAGATAGACAAGGTCACAGTGACCTTGACCTATGACCACCAAAAACTAATCAATTAATCCTCAAAGTCCAAGTGAATGTTATTGCCAAATTTGAAGAAATTCCCTTGAGGCATTCCTGACATGTTCACAAGGATGAGACAGACATCTGCACGGACAGACATCCCTAAACATAACACTTCCAGCTTTGGCTATCACCGGCGCGGAGCCGCAAAACTCTTGACATCATTAATACTTAGTGATCATTTATAACTGCTGAGCTGCAGCTGTGGTTCTTACCTCCACGATGCTCTTCAGATCTCTGACGTAGGCTTGTTCGGTCTCTACGATCTCCAGAACAACTCGCTCCAGCCGCGAAAGCTGTCTGGGCGTGGCCACCGCTGCCACCATCTTGGCTACATCTCCATTCGGGGGGTGACCTCCACCTGTCACCTTGGCAACACAGATGCCGCCTCCTCCTGCAGGGACTCCTCCTCCATGTGGCGTGACGAGGGGTGTGAGGTCCAGGCTGATGTCGGAGCCGTTCCTCTTTGGCGTGGAGGACGACGAGGACGATGAAGAGGCGTTGTAGGTCGGCACGGCGCCGTATGGCAGAGAGGAAGAGGAGGAGGAGGAAGAGGAGGAGTGGGAGGTGTCCTGCAGGGAGACGGATGAAGCAGAGGAGGAGAGGGAGAGGGAGGCGGGCCGCTCGCTGTCCGAGCAGACGGTGTTGACGGAGGTGCAGGACGAGGACGAGGCTCCTCGATCGCCGGACGACATCATCCTACCCACAATCCCACTCAGAGACGAGACTGAGGAGGGACGCTTGGCGGCTGCAGAGACACAAACAGGAAGAGAAAGAAGGCACTGTTAAAGATCTACAAAAACCAATTAGAAACTTAAAATGGAGGATCAGTCACATGATCTCGTTAAAACCTGTCGGTAAAAAAACACGTTTTTGCTACAACCTCCCGATGGGACATAAAGATTCATCAGCTTCAAGACGCAACTTTATCAAACTGTCCCAACAAAGACAAGACTAAACAAAATGACTAATATAAGGATGATCACATTGAACACAACCCGATCGCCAGAATAAACGTTAGCATTGTATGTGTCTGCAAACCACAGATACATTCCACTGAATATACAGGACATTATTTTGTGGACAGACATACTGAAGCTTTACGTTTAGTTGGGTTTAGGCACAAAAACCACTTGGTTGTAGTTATGAAGAAGTCACCTTTTGCCTTAAAATGCCCATTTTTGACGGCAATATCTCAGCAGGAAACGCAGTGATGTCTTGGTTAAAAAACAAATGCTTTTTGTGGCACTATCTCAGCAGGAGACGAATCAATATCTCGATAAAAACAAACACTTTTCGTCCCACTATTCAGGCAATGATGTCTTAATAAAAACATCTGCTTTTCCTGACACTATACCCGCTGGAAACAGGGTGACAGGCTGCTACGAAACATCCACACATGGTGGCTAAAAATATGCTGGAAACACAGCGATGACTGGGTAAAAAACAACTGCTTTCATGGCACTAACACAGCGACGGGTCACTTTATGACATTCACATTGAGTGCCTAAAAAGCTGCTGGAAACACAGGGATGACTCTGCAAAGAACAATCGCTTTTTACGGCACTATCCCGCTGAAAACACAGCAACAGGTCACCACAAAACATCCACATTGAGTGCCTAAAAACCCACTGGAAAAAAAGTGATGGGCTGCTAAAAAGACACACGTTTAGTGGCTAAAATACCGCCGGAAACCCAACGATGACTCCCTATATCACAACTGGTTTTGCTGTTTGTTGGTCTCAAACAGCAGTTTGCAGCTTGGCAGCCATCTTTCCACCTCAAGATGACAAAGTCAGCTCATACGTGTTCTAAATAATTGGTGGCATGACACATATGTTAATGTTGTTTATTGTGCCCTGCTTTAAATCATGATAACAGCAAACACAGTGGTGTTTCCAACAGAATACAGACCCTCATGAAACTTATAACATGCTGACACTGACTTACAGTAAATAATGCTCATGAGACAACGCATACATCTTCTGTCATCACAGATTTACAGTTCAGTACAGCACAAACATAAAGAGCAAATATATTCCTGTGTTCATGGACAGATTACTGAACAGACCCCCCGCACACAGGGGCCCAGAGTGTCAGGAGACCCCCTCAGCTTCACTTAAATGTCAACCAGGACTAGAATAAACTAGAATTACCACCTCACAGTTGTTTGCCTCTGCGGATCCATCAAGTTTCTCCTACTGTTTCCATCCATGTCAGTGAAAACATAGATGCTTCACACACAGAAGATCTATACAATCAGCACAGTTTCAAGATTAGAGTCACCAATTCAGTATCTGACCAAATGACGCTGAGTAATGACCACAAGTGTTTCTTCTTCTTCTTCTTCTACTTCTTCTTGAGATATCACGTTCACAAGAATGGGATGGATGCCAGGTCACTGTGACCTTGACCTTTGACCTTCAACTACCAAATTCTAACCAAAGTGGACATCTGTGTCAAATTTGAGAAAATTCCCTCTTGAGATGTCGCTTTCACAAGAATGAGATGGAAAAACATATCACCTCCAGCCGAGGCTATCGCCGGCACAGAGGCATAAAAAAGACACAAAATGACTTCAAAGAGACGCAAACCAACAAAAAAGACACAACACCACAATAAACTCTGTGTCTTGCTTCTGTGTTGACGAGATGGTGGCACCCTTTGCATATCTATGCCCAGGGGCCCACTGACTCGTGCCCATGTCTGTTTTGATCGCCCCAACAGAACGGCCTTTTCATGAATCATTATGTTGTGACAGTCACAAAAAGAACATTATGAAGTATAATTAGAGGAAATTCTGGTCTCAATTCAAAGTGAAAGAATGTTATTCTCATTTTTTGCTTCGACCACAGCCACGTACACAACTAAAAACAAGAACTGACAGTCCTCATCCTCACAGGCTAACATGCTAACTGCTACAAGAAACTCGACTCATCAACTGATCAATCAATCCAAATGTGTCCAGTAGATGTCTTTCTAGCAGCTGATGCAGACTGACACTCTGATGTCTCAAACTTGTTTTTTTCCACCTTTAAATGAAGACAGGTGGAGAGCGTTACCTTATTTGCTCGAAGCAGCAGCCAACCTGCCAGTCAAACTGTGTTCAGCTCTGTATTTGTGTCCAGTCTGTCAGATGTATGTTCACATTATTAAATTTCAGCAGAGTTGGAGTGTATGTGTGCAGCTGTCTTCCTCAGTATAAACAGGAAGTGTGTGCAGCAGAGCATCAGATCACCACTGACTGACTCTATTAACTCTTCTCTTTTTGTCCACATTGCAGTAAATAAAATGATCATTTTTATAGTAAATATCACCTCTGAGGCATTTTTTTATGTTTTGTTTCTGAAACTCTCTGAAACATAAAATGATAACTTCCCTCTTTGAAATGATCGTGCATTAATTTCATGTTCCCCTTTAGTGTGGTTTAAATGTTCACATGCAAACTGCGTCTGCTGTCACGAAGCTGCAGCTGATTCTGTCGTCGCGTAAAGGAGTAGTTCACCATTTTAGGAAATGGGCTCGTTCAGCATCTTTCTGTGGGTGAGATGAGATGAGAAGACTGGGGCTGGAGTCTGGACGTGGTTAGCTTAGCTTAGCATAAAGACTGGAGGCAGTGGGAAACAGGCTCTGTCTAAACTTCAAAAGAAAATGCACCGACAGACAACTCTAAGAGCCTGATTAGACTCACATCATTACTCTGTCAGGAGGATGGAACAGCTATCTGATATCCAAGCCAAAACATTCTCACTGTGACCTCGTCACATATCCACATTTGGTCATGGACTTTCCACGTCCACATATGACGTCCAAGGTACCCTGGGTGTGTTGGTTGTTGACGTTCTGGGACGCCGTGTCAACTTCAGCCTGTTACATGCATTGTCTGTTTTCAAAATATACTTCTGTTTTCACAGGAAATGTACAGTTTGCATACAGTCTCTCTCAAAATAAAAGCCCACTGCGTTTAACAATAACGGTGACTGGTTGTGCACCATGCCAGCGTGAAAGGACGTCTTTTTTCATCAGTGTCTTACCCTGGAAGTCACATAATAGGTTACGTTTGAAAGCAGAATCCAAGATGCAAATGTAATCTTTACTCCTCAGTTTAACTACATCAGGAGTCTGATAACAACAGCTCTTCCCTCTACCTTATTAAAGTGACAGGAAAACACACACTGAAAGTCTTTCTCAACGTAGTTCCTCCATGTGTTTGTGGACAGTTCAATCGAGACCACTTTAGTCAAAGAAAACTTTAT
Source organism: Epinephelus moara (assembly GCF_006386435.1). Classification (NCBI taxonomy): domain Eukaryota; kingdom Metazoa; phylum Chordata; class Actinopteri; order Perciformes; family Serranidae; genus Epinephelus; species Epinephelus moara. Next base: position 3,408,890 of record NC_065507.1, on the reverse strand, counting down.
TTCCATTTACAGTGCTATATTTGGCAGTATGGCTCTGTCCTGGGGCCTCCCTGCCTTTCCTCCGGCCTACGTGGAATGGCTAAGGCAGAGGGAGCACACCTCTCTGCCCTTCCATGTGCCTACATGAAGAGCTAAGGCAGGGAGAGCATCAGCAAAGACCCTCGGGAACAGAACAGAGCAGCATCGATGACAAACAGAAATGACATTGATAAGTCAGACACAGCATGAAAAGGAGGAGCTGGGGTGGAGGCAGGTTGCAAAGCAGCTTGCAGAGGAAGCAGCAACAGTAGGCAGGACAGAGCAGTTTAAATAGGGTGCCCTGAATGAGATTTACCAATTGGTTGCATAGAAAGGAATCATGTCATCTATCAGCTGACTCCCTTCCATCAGTCAGTTGATCCATCAGTTGATTGGGCTGCTTGAGATCAGCTGATGTAGCTGGGATGTGAGCTGAGCTTGACATCGTGTCCTGCCTGAACTAACACTATGCTTAATTTGTTAGCTTGCTGCTTAACCATTTCAGTTGTAGCTAAACTGCTAAAGTGCAAAAGTTCTTCTTCTTCTGGTGTTTGTTTCTCAGTCACAACACAGCCTCAGGTGTATAATTTCATCTTCATCAGGATATGAGACCTTTTAAATGTGAAGTGTAATCCCAGCCAAGAGCTCATTAATTAACACAGAGAGTTACCTGATGGAAACATTTCTCTGTTCTGGTCTCTGTGCAGCGATGATGGTACCAAACCTGCCCACCTCACTGTGACTGCACCCACGTCTTTAAGCACCATTAAAATACTTTTGATTGACAGTTTCCCTCATTTTTCTCCCCTCATAAAATACATTGCCTCATATTTAAAAATGTAATTATATCTTTTCCCTTCGTCACAACTTCATGAGACCCTGTAATCATTTCATTTCCACTTTCCCTCCAGACGGCAGCACACCTGTCCTGCCTGCTGGCACAGTGATGCTGGGATGGAGAAGCATTTAAACTTCATTAGCGTTTAAATTCCAGACGTCCTGGCAGGAGGAATTTCCGAACACAGAGTGTTAAATGAGAACATTTTCCTATATGGACCCTCGTTTTTTTTTTTAAGGTGATATTCCTGCAGGTTCTTACAGGAATGTCTTTAACAGCTGCCAACAGTGTTGTAAAGCAGCGAACCTCCTCGTTCATGTGGTGACTGTGGTACACACTCATACCTGTGGTTTAAAGAGTTGTTGTTCTTTGTTCCACATGAAGAGGTGATGTTTCATCTGGAAAACCACCAACATATTTTATAAAAACGTGTCGGACCTCACTGAAAGATCGAACCTGACAACCCTCAATTGTTTTATTCAGTGGTGGGAGAAGTATTCAGACACTTTACTGCAGTTAAAGTACTGTGAAAATACTCCACTACAAGTAAAAGCCATGCATTCAAAACCTTACTGATGTGAAAGTATAGAGCTGCATAAAATGGAAATACTCAAGTACAAGTGCCTGAAATTCCTACAGTAGTATAGTAAATGTACTCAGTTACATCCCAGCTGTGTTTTTTAACTTGACGTCATTAATTCAGATAAATCATGATGCTTGTTTCATGAATGAGGTGTGTGTTGCCTCACTTCAGCTGTTTGTGTTCATCCACAACACACACTCAGTGAGCAGCAGCAGTCACAGCCTTATTTAGCCATGGCATTCACACATGCTTCAGCTCTCACTCGACATTATGAGTCAGTCAGGATGTGTGAGAATCGCTGGCTTCATTCATACATCCTGTCTCTAATCAACTCTTTCTCTCCGGCGCATGATACTGAAAATTTATGTTCAACGCCAGCTGATATGAAGAAATGAAAGTGGGGGAAATATTTGTTCCTTTTTCAAAACCAGTGTGGTCGGCTTGCAATAAGCCTGCAGCGATGGTGACGTACAAACATATCCATATTAGACCAGAACAAGCAGACTAGAGCTAAAACAGCAGAGTCAGCTGAAACCATCACATCAAAGTGCAAATGCACGCAAATACGTGAATGCACCCATGCAAAAATATACCATCAATACATCTCACTTCATACAGAGAATATTTAGCCTGGGACAACAAAGAAACTGAAATGCTGGCAAACAATAAAAATGCCAACGCACGGCTCGGCAAACTCGACTGAGGCTGCTGTCAGACCTAGAATCGTCTCCTTTGGTCTGAATCAGGGACTCATGTTGTTCCAAAGTTGTATAATTGCCTAGAGTTGGTTCGTGTTCTCACGGCAGCATTTACAAGAGGACCAGATCAAATGCCTTGTGTGAGAAAGCTGCTCTTGATTGGTCAGAATTTCCATGTGGGAAAAATCCAGGAAGTAAAGCAAACGTTGAAGAAGAGTACACTTGCAAGATAAATGTGACACTTTCTAATGTCACAATGGAGGGACAACTACGCAGGTTGATTTTAGCGCTGCTCATCGTGGACTATATTGCTGTCATTGTTCATTTTAGTCAAACCATACAGTTTGAAAATGAGGCGCGGCTCCAACTAGAAAACAATGTTTTGATGCATTGGATGTGCTGAATGTGCATATTAAGGCAGTACAGGAGGAGGTGCACATTAATAATCCTCCAGGACTGTAACATGCTCATGTTTAACCCAAACAATGTGTCATGTGACTGCAGTTGCTTCACATCCAGGTCGGAACACCTTCTCACCACAAACCAACCGCACCAGAGTTCCTTTGGAACCGGACTGAGACCACCTCTTCAAGAAGGTCTCAGTCCGGTTGTTTTGGTGTGTTCACACCTGCACAAATGAACCACACTGAGGGGGCAAACCACCTGGAGTTCATCTCAAGGGAGTTCAAGGGATCTCTATCCATAGTAGAGCAGTCAAAGCAACGACTCCTCCACTCCATCTCGACTTCTCTGACTCCATTGCGCCCTATCCTCTTCAGCCAACACTGGACCACCATCAAGCTCCACCCTCCACCTGTCTGCAACCCTGATATCTCCCATCATTCCCCTCTCACCTTCCTTCCTTCCTCATCTCTCAGCCCCCTCATCATTCCAACCCTCATCCCCAAAGTCCATCATATGTAGCAAACTAATTGCAATCTCTAACTCTATTGGTGTGGTCTTTGTTAGTGAATTGGTGGTTCAATCAATGGTTACAGTGAAACTTTACTTTTTTGTGAGGTTGTTGTTAACATGTTGTTAAGTTTAGGCATGAAAGCCACTTGGCTGTGGTTAGGAAATGATCATGTTTTGGTTTAAATACACGGTTTTGAGGCCACAATCTTTACTGGAAATACAGTGATGTCTCAGTAAACTAGAATTACCACCCCACAGTTGTTTGCCTCCACGCACCAGTCAAGTTTCTCTGACAGTTCACATCCATGTCTGTTACAACATGGAGTCAGCACAGTTTCAAAGTGGGCATCTGAAATTAGTCAGTACGTAGACAGTATGTGGACAAGGACAGTAGTCCAATTAACTGGCCTAGTTGAGCTGTACCTGTAGCTCCACTTCACTGTGCATGTAAACACACTGACTGTCTCCAGCTGAAGGTGTTCTTGAGATATCGGGTGTATGAGAGTGAGAAAGATTCAAGGTCACAATTATCTTGACCTTTGACCACCAAAATCAAATTAGTTAACTAAGTTCAAGTTAAAGACGGCAAAGCTCTGTTTTGGAGCGTGTGAATCACCACAGACCTGTGGATGAAACTAAATTGAAGAAGTTAACTACAGCGCTGCTAAATGGGTGGAAACTGACCACAGACCAGTCAACATCACGGAAGACTCGGGTTTAGGGGACATCCTCACGTTGGCATGTTGTGACCAGTCACATGTCTTAAAAGGGGTGACGATAGTTTCATGCATAAAGCACCTGTATGAATCAGAGTAACTGCACTTTCTCAGTGTGGAACATTGTGATCCTTTAGAGAAAAAAACTGTGTATTTGGCAGAATAAGCACTTTGAAGTTGTCTCCAACCTCTCAGTCATGGTTTCAGACCTCACTGTTGTGGCAGTGCAGCTCTAATGTGACAGAAAGAAATCTAAAAGTCAAGATCATGAAGTCAATTTCTTTGCATTTATTTTATCTCCAATCCAGACACTCTGGTAAGAACTGCTTGACCTCGTTAATATGAACTTCAAAATTGGTTTCAAATGCAAAATAATGGAATTTTAAACCTGTGATCAAAATGCAATTGATCCCAATATAAAAAATATAATCGCTTGACAGCCCTCATTATTAAACTTCTTGCGTCACTGCATGTCAGTGCAAATACTCACACACAGACACACTTCATATATCATCGTGTCCATGTGAATCTGCTACAACAGACAAACACGAATCTGACTGAAAGCTCATCACTTAACCTATAAATCTGTATTTGTACATGTTTTGTCTTTTTTGTTTTAAACTGAAGGTGAGAAAGAGGACGAGCTCCCAGCCTTTTGAATTTCTGTGCCAGCGCTTAAAGAACTGCTTCACCATTGAAATACAAAACAACATGTGCAAGTTCTCCTAAAGAATCACAAAAAAGCAACAAAACTTGAAACAAATCGAACGTGACTAACCAAGCGGATCCATCTTTACATGTTTAAACACACATCAGAAACATGTTACAGATAAACAGACAGGCAGTAGATATACTTACAGTTTGCAGGGTTTCTATGTGCGTGTGTGTCAGTGAGTTGACATCTCCGTTAAAATGTGTGATTGTCCGTTAGAGACTCACTGAAGTTTCTCAGTCACACTCAGACTGAGACTAAACACGTTCAATTTCCTGTTGTTGTCTGTGTGTGAGTGTGAGTGTTTGAGCGTATGTGTGTGTCCCTGTACTTCTATGTTCACGAGAACCAGTTTTCAGTTTTGAGTTAGGAACAAGTTTCCTCTCTAAGGGTTCAGACTCGGCTCTGCGGTTACAGTCAGAACCAGGTTTGGATGTTTACAGTCTGGGACATAATATCATGAAGGGTCCTCACAAGCATAGCACAAATCTGTATATGTGTGTGTCACTGAAAGCCTTGCACCTGACTCAAAATACAGGATGTGGTTTGAAGTATTTCGTTCTGTCTCTTTCTCGTACACATGCACAAGATGTTGCACCGGCCAATCAAATGCAAAGATTGAATGATTGTCAGTGCGATACATTTGCAGAGTTGTAAAATCCAGTATTAAACTCTTTGAACTCTCTTTGGGCCTTCAGTGGTATGTTCGCTTATTGTCGTCATTTAAAGGGACATTGTGTAACATTTTCAGTTGTTTATTGGCAAAAATTGATGTCTGCATTCATAAATATGTCATCACTGGTGTACTATTACCTCCACCAATAATCTGACTTATTCTCGTAAAAGGAGAATTTCGGATTTGTTTGTACATTGTGCGGGTAAGTCGTCTGTGGGGTTCCATTACGTTTCGCCATCTTGAGAATACACCCGCCAGCAAGGGACATACAGCACCGCCTTCGGCGTTTTCGTTGAGAGCCAGGCCAGCACTGCGTGACTGAGGAGCCGAAGGAGAGGAGCAAGAGGCGCTTCGCTACTACCCTGGCAAATTTGTAACAAAGTCCCACTCTTTGAGCATAATGCAGGATCATGCATATGCAGCATCATGGGAGACGGAATCCTTGTCGCCAAGAAAGCGCAAAAGGGAATAGAAAAGGCAGCGTGACCGGCGAATTAAAAAAACGAAGGCCCACATCGGGGTAGCCTTTCCCAGGTAGAGAGAGCTGCTGAGGGAGAATGGTAATGCAATCACAGGCCAGCGCCGCTGTTGGCTGTTAGCCGCTGTTAGCGGCCAGTCGCTAACAGCCTCATCCCTCTCCTCGCATCACTGCGCCGCTGTTAGCTGTTAGCCGCTGTTAGCCGCTGTTAGCGCTGGCCTGTGATTGTATTACCTTTCTCCTTCAGCAGCTCTCTCCACCTGGGAAAGGCAACCCCAATGCTGACCCTTGTTTTTTTAATTCGCCGGTCACGCTGCCTTTTTGATTCCCTTTTGCACTTTCTTGGCGACGAGGATTCCGTCTCCCGTGATGCTGCATAATACATGATCCTGCATTATGCTCAAAGAGTGGGACTTTGTTATGCGGCAGTAGTGCCGCTGGCCACTAACAGCTGTTAGCGGCGCAGTAATGCGAGGAGAGGGATGAGGTGTGTGAGGTTGAGCCACTTGTCAGTTGTCAAAGGACAAGACGTGATTGGTTTGTTTCAATTTACATCCGCCCCAACAGTCCTACGTTGTAAACACAGCCAGCATGGTGAGGAGGGGGTTTGTCAACTCGCGTCGCGTGTGTCTGTGTAGGAGCCTGAATGAATACTCCATGTAGTATTGGATGACATGGTTTCATCAGTGTTATCATAGCTTTTTGGTACACAGCGGCTACCGTTGTTGCAATACGTGTTTGAAACAGTGAGGCGCTAGAGTGCAGCATCTGTTTGAATACAATATATGATTTCAACGTTAGATGGGAGAAATTCCTACACACTGTGGCTTTAATGCTTCATATTCCTAAAATCTGCACAACCTGAGCTAAAATGAGAGTCAATAAACCATAATCATTGATTAAGATACTGAAAATGTGTCATTAAACTTGTTTATTCATCAGATTTTACAAAATAAAAAAACAGAAAATATTAGGAGTAGGGTAAAAAAATTGATACAGTACAGTATCCCGATATTTTGCGTGGTGATATTGTGTCAATATACGGACGCCACGTATCAATCTTTTGTCATATAAATTAATTTTTGCAAATACACATTTTAATGCTACAATAATAAAATCTATTACCTTTCCGGTCCACTAGATGGTAGTTGTGGGAATCACCAGAGGTTCAACAATACGATATTATCACGATAATTTAGTCACGACACAATATTGTTGCAAATTTAAATATGCTGTGATATACTGAGTATTGTGATGACATATATTGCAATATATTGCAAGAAGACTGAAAAAGCAATTCATTTTTGTTATTCTAGCAGGCTAATTCAGATTTGTAATGATATATAATATATATATATATATATATATATATATATATAATATGATATATGATATAAAAAAAAAAACAATACTGGGGACAATACAAAAATAAAGGCGGCAAAAGTCCAACTAGGGTGGGCGGGAGTTGTGGTGGATGGGTCAAACAAACACCAACCTTCACCCCATTCTAAAGCCAAACCCTGTTCTTTTTTCCTAAACCCAACCATGTGTGTTTGCTGCTTCAGGAGAAACTGTACATTTCCTGTGAAAACAGAAGTGTATTTTGAAAACAGACAATGCATGTAACAGACTGAAGTTGACACGGCGTCCCAGAACGTCAACAACCAACACACCCAGGGTACCTTGGACGTCATATGTGGACGTGGAAAGTACATGACCAAACGTGGACATGTGACGAGGTCGGACTGAGAATGTGCTGGGTAACAAGCACCACTCAGCAATACCCTGGCAGCCAATCAGACCACCTTTGTCACAGAGAAGTGGGCGTCAACTGAAAAAATTGATAGATGTGACCAGGTCACCTCGATGAGTGCTGGTATTGTTCTGGCACCTGAGGACCATGTGACCCAACAAGGAGCTTTGGTCTGGTGTTCATAAAAGTTTCAGCTTTATCGGCCCCCGATCGTTCCTTGAGGAACGCCTCCATCATTCCTTCGGTCTTTTAGCTTGGACATACCTTTACTACTCCACCTCAAACACGTGGCATTTTCAAACACGACACCGGCCGCTCATTTTCATGTTCCAGTGTTGTAAATTCTGACAGGAACATGAACCTTTAACTCCACATCACGGGGAACTCCGCCTCTGTTAGGTAACAGTTAGTGGGACAGTAACTCTGAGGCCGACATCCACCCTAAAAACGAAGTCTGCACAGAGAGAGGGACCCTGAGGCCACAAATAATGATCACTAGTGCCAAATTAAGAGGTGTCGGTAGTTTTAAAGGGTAAATAAGTAGAGGAGGTAAGTGGTTATTCTCCATGTACACTGTACACATGGGATATATGACAGAGAACATTTTGTACTGAGGATACTTTACCTATTTAGTTTGATACAATCGATTATTTCTGTATTTTTAGAGCTTCCTCTTCTATCTTTATGACATGAAGATGAATTATTCAGAAGCACAATATTTGAAACTGAGAAAAGATTTAAAAAGATTTATATAACTTTATAAACTCACAATGTAGTGCTCTAATAATACTCCTCAAAGACCACAGAAATGACACTTTGTCATTTCTTTCTTGAATCAAGTTTCTACGTTTGGTTTTCCGAAAATGTCCGAGCCTACGTGGATCCTCTTTGTTCCTTAAAAACACACGGTATTGCCAGTTTGGCTGTGAATGCACTTTTAAGGTGGAATTCCCCTTTAAACACACGCTCTGAAACTACACGGTGGAGTGGATTCCAGCGTGTGTGTGATTACAGTAATAAGAGAGCAGCTCCTCGCTGTCATTATGTGTTCGACGGTGATGCAACATGTTGGACGTTTCTTAGAAAAGAACAAATCACAGCCTGTTACAGGGCCTTTACAGAAACACTGCAACACGTGGACGCACTGAGGAAACTTCTGTACATGAACACAAGTACAGGAGTTTTATTTATTTATTTGTATTTCAACAGAGGGGACAGGACATAAAGAGTCTGAGAAACACAGCAAAACTTTACAGTGGAGCAAATTGTTTAAAATGTCATCTAGTATCTGATTCATCTCAGCAGGTGATTGGTTGATAGATTATACTGGCACATTTTCAGGTTGTAGGAGTCGAGGCAAACCGCTCACTGATTTGTGGAAAATCCTTTTTGTTTATGTCAAACGAGAAGCTGATCAGGAACAGATCCTCCTCTGTGGATCCATGTACATGTGACTCGGGCAGCTCTGGTGTTTTCAGAGAGTATTTTGGGGTCATTTTATGTCCAAGAGAATCGTCCTAGCTGGATTTGAACCAATGAGATCAGAGTTTAACATCAGCGCCTCGAACCTTCAAACCAACAGGACGCCTCATGTTGTTTCTCTTTTGATGAAGCTAATTTAATTTAATCTTATCTCAAGTAATTGAATTTCCCAAAATTTTGTAGCATTCCTTTAACAATGAACTGAACCGCATCAACCACAGAGATAACACTCAGTGTTTTCAGTGTGTGTGTGTGTGTGTGTGTGTGTGTGTGTGTGTGTGTGCTCAGACTGCAGCAGAGATAAAGTGACGTGTTGACAGAGACAGGAAGTGAGCCGCCTCACATCGTGGTACAAGAGGACTGATGTTACAGCTCGCCCATGTGACCTTTGTCCCCTTCACAGCACTGTGCCAAACACACACTCACACACACGCACACACACATCCTCACAGTTTCCTTGTGTTTACATTCATTCCTCCTGTCATGAGTGAACTAGCAAACAATCTGCTAATTTTACACCACTGTTCTTTCTGACTTTACATTTTGATTTCTGACAGTGATTTCCTTCGTGTCGAGCAGCCACAACTTTCAGTCCAGATAACTCAAAGACATTAACGTAGAGTAAGGTCTGGGGAAAGTCTAGATTTTTGGTTTATGATGTGCAGTGTCTTTTAAAAGAGAGCAAGAACATTGTAGAAGGTGTAAAACATTCCCTACCTAGGAGAAAACATCCCATATGTAGGCGATAACATCTTCTATAGAAGATCACATCCTATATGTAGGAGATAACATTCCCTACCTAGGAGAGAACATCCCTTATGTTGGAGATAACATTCCCTACCTAGGAGATAACATCCCATATGTTGGAGATAACATTCCCTGCCTAGGAGATAACATCCCATATGTTGGAGATAGCATTCCCTGCCTAGGAGATAACATCCCATATGTAGGAGATAGCATTCCCTATCTAGGAGATAACGCCCCATATGTAGGATATATCATCTCCTGTAGGAGATAATGTCCCATATGTAGGACATAACATTCCCTACCTAGGAGATGGCATCTCATATATAGGACATAACATTCCCTACCTAGGAGATAACATCCCATATGTAGGACATAGCATTCCCTACCTAGGAGATAACATCCCATATGTTGGAGATAACATTCCCTACCTAGGAGATAACATCCCATATGTTGGAGATAGCATTCCCTGCCTAGGAGATAACATCCCATATGTAGGAGATAGCATTCCCTATCTAGGAGATAACGCCCCATATGTAGGATATATCATCTCCTGTAGGAGATAATGTCCCATATGTAGGACATAACATTCCCTACCTAGGAGATGGCATCTCATATATAGGACATAACATTCCCTACCTAGGAGATAACATCCCATATGTAGGACATAGCATTCCCTATCTAGGAGATAACATCCCATATATAGGAGATAACATTCCCTACCTAGGAGATAACATCCCATATGTTGGAGATAACATTCCCTACCTAGGAGATAACATCCCATATGTTGGAGATAGCATTCCCTACCTAGGAGATAACATCCCATATGTAGGAGATAGCATTCCCTTCCTAGGAGATAACGCCCCATATGTAGGATATATCATCTCCTGTAGGAGATAATGTCCCATATGTAGGAGATAACATTCCCTACCTAGGAGATGGCATCTCATATATAAGACATAACATTCCCTACCTAGGAGATAACATCCCATATGTTGGAGATAGCATTCCCTACCTAGGAGATAACATCCCATATGTAGGACATAACATTCCCTACCTAGGAGATAACGCCCCATATGTAGGATATATCATCTCCGGTAGGAAATAATGTCCCATATGTAGGAGATACAACTTCTATAGAAGATCACATCCTATATGTAGGAGATAACATCTCCTACCTATGATATAAAATCCCTTATGTACGAAATAACATCTTCAATATGAGATGACATCCCATATGTAACAGATTACATCTCCTACGTGTAAGATAACATCCCATATGTAGGCGATAACATCTCTTACAGGAGATAACACCCCCTACCTTGGATATAATGTCTCATATGTAGGTGATGACATCTCCTACTTAGGACATAACATCGCCTAGAGGAGATAAAATTGTCTACCTAAGAGATAACATCCAGTTTGTAGCAGATAACATCTCCTACATATAAGATAACATCCCATATTTGGTGATAACATCTTTGAAAGGAGATGTCTTTCATATGTTGGAGATAACATCTCCTATAGGAGATAACATTCCCCACCTAGGATACAGCATACCATATGTAGGAGATTACATGTCGTACCTGGGAGATAACATCCAGTTTGTAGTAGATAACATCTCCAGTGTAGGTGTTTTTGGCAACACTGTCAGCATTTTTTCTCACCTTGCCTCTCAGGGTCTCTGTCGGTATTTCTACTTTACTTGAACACATTTTTCCCACCAAAGGTTAACAAAGTAAAGTTTGTGGTCTACTTTGGGAACTGGAGCCAAAAATGTAAAGTATCTTTGGTTTGTAATAAATTCACCGTAACCTTCCTGCAGGGCAGCAGCTGTTTCCAGACTCAGACTGAATGTTTCTGTCGTCAGGACTGGGTTCGCTCTTTGTTTCCAGTCCAGACTTCGTTGCCTGTTACTTATTTTTGTTGGACTTTTCTTGTTATCAGAGTAATGACAGCAGGGAGGCTTCAGAATCCAGCCAATCACAGACCAGAACACAGCCAGAGCCAAAAAAAATTGGACTCCTCTGTTCTCCCTCATTTCTCCAGTTTCTCCATTTCTTTCTCCTCATTCCTAGTGCACTCCTCCTCCTCTTCCTCCTCCTCCTCCTCCTCTTCCTCTCTGTTTCTATTCTATCGTTCATCTTGCCGTTTTTCTGCAGCCTTATCTTGGGCGTTCTCTCTATTTTCTGCTTGGTTCTTTTCTATGGTTATAATCAACAGATCGGCTGTGGCATTTTATTGTGTGTGTGTGCGTGTGTGTGTGTGTGTGTGTGTGTGTGTGTGTGAGGGCAGAACATTGTTCAGTGCTACACTTTATCGCCACAAACCATACAACTTCCTGCACAGACCATATTGGTGTGTGTGTGTGTGTGTGTGTGTGTGTGTGTGTGTGTGTGTGTGTGTGTGTGTGTGTGTGTGTGTCTACCTACATGCCAAGTCTGCATGAATGCAACAATCAGTGCTGTGTGCACAGACTGTGTGTGTGTGGGGTGTGTGTGTGTGTGTGTGTGTGTGTGTGCATGCATGCATGTGTGTTGTGTGTGTGTGTGTGTATGTGTGTGTGTGTGTGTGTGTGAATGCTAACTATGGAAGCCAATATAACAGCCGAGGAGCAACTAAACAGCATGGTGGCTGTGTGTAATTACACATCATTACTGAGCCTCTGCATGTGTGTGTGTATGTGTGTGTGTGTGTGTGTGTGTGGTGTATAATAGCAGTCCATTCTGCTCGGCCTCTCTCTGGTTTGTGACAGGAAGTCACAGCTCGGGGAGAAAGTTGAGCCGAGACTCTAAAAAACACTGAAATAAATCTGGTTCAAATGACTTCCAGCTTTGTCGGAAAACTCATAACAAAGAACAACTAACTGAAGCGAACAGCTGACCAACTCTTCACAGCTGCTCTGATTAAGACTCTTTACATTCACAATGAATCAAATGTTTTTATAGCAGGATGAAACGCACGTAAAGTTCCAGTGGTTGAACAGTGATATAACTCCACGTCTTTCATCTCTGAGTCGATGCGATGCCAATAAAGTTCGACTCTGGTGGGACTCGAACCCACAACCTTTGAATCACTTCTCTCGTGTTCAACTAGAAGTCCAACGCGCTATCCATTGCGCCACAGAGCCACATGGCAGCCTGAGGTCTTGTTTTAGTTGCAGTTGGTATGTTGAAACATGTTAAAAATAGAAGCTCAGAGCAGCAGAGTGGTGACTGAGACCTGACTCTGTTGGACTGAAGGAATCAGAGCTGTGGTGATTCACAAGATATTAAATTAACTCTGTAATCTGCTGAAACAGGATGCAGGTTGCTTCTCAACCCTCAATATTTCTATTTTCTTGATTCTAGCTGAAATGTGAGACATATTTATTTTTCATTATTTGACAACTAGTTTATGTTGAATTTACCAACCAGGTCAAAATACTCACACTTTGTCAGCAGTGGGAAACTTTCCCATGGGAAAGCAATTTATCTTTCCTTAACTTTCATTGTTGTCCTGCCACGTTTTGCCTGATATTGCCAGGCAGTGTTAAACAATAACGGCAACCAGCCGTGTATCATGCTGACGTCAAAGGACAGCTTTTTACATAAGTCACCGACGCCGGAATTTATTGACAAAGTGCCAAATTTCACCGACTTCGGAGTGAGACTAAGTTAAACCTAATCACGTATTTTTGTTACCTAAACCTAAGAAAGTAAACCTAAAAATGTGTTTTACCAATGCTCAAAGTTTATTTTGAAAAGTGACAACATGCATTTAACTTGAAGAAACTGTACATTTCCTGTGAAAATGGAAGTGTCCTTTGAAAAGACACAGCGCATGTAACAGGCATAAATCGACACGCCGTTCCCAAACATCCAAACCAACACACGAGGTATATCCAGACCAACATAAGTTGACACTTGGGGCTGTGGCCTAAACCTCTGTATTTGACGAGTTGGGAGTAAGACCCTAACCCTGTGTTTAATTTACAGTATCCAAAAAACAGAGACACTTGCTGGGGGCAGGCAATGACCAATGTCCAGTTCAAGTCATGAAGAGAATCACAGAACCAGGATAAATATTATGTGCTTACACATTCAGGTCAACCACAGACACGGGTTTAACCCACTTCACTATGCTTGTCTAAAGAAGTAAAACATAGCTGACATTTTACTGGCCAAAGTTTAAAACCCTGTGCATTGCACATAGAAAGTATGTTAAGGAAATAACTCCAGAAAAAAAATCTATTAACTTGGGAACAGCAGCACAATGATGAGTGAGGGCCTGATGACAGACGGCCAGAGCTTCCTGTAAGTGGCCCAAAATTCCAAATCATCAAAAATGTTTTCACACTGACTGGACCAAGACCACCTCTTTTCATGGGGCCATGGTTTAGCTGTTTATTCCGAACCGTGACCTGGGGCGGTTTCACACTTGTAATTTTGTTTCAGATCAAACTGAAAAATCAGGTGTGAAAGGGCCCTGACTGACGAGCTAAGGCTACATGCATTCTTACTCGTTTTCGTTTTAAAATTAAATCGATCGTTAGACGTTTTTTTTTTTTACCATTTAAGAATTAATCTCCGTCCACACTAACCTGCTAAAAACGCATGTCACATGATCATCACACTGGACACATGAGTGCAAACGGTGTAAACAGGAAGCAGATTTTCCACTCTGCAGTTGGTTGTTAAGTTAAAGAAAATACTATGGCGATAGTGAAAAGTAAGACCACATATTTCTTTGCTTGGACCAACAATGAGGTGGAACTGTTACTGAAAGTAACACGAGTATCAGGTGTTCAAGGTGGCAGAAAAAACACTGGGAGGCATTGCAAGGCAAATATGGCAACCTATCAGAGGTATAAGCGGGGAGCATTATCCATCGCTGGAAGAGGCCATGCCAAGAGGTAAGGAGCCCCCACACAAGAAGATAAAATCACAGAAGGTATGTAGACCAAGCTTTAATGTTTTGGCCTGAAACAAAGTGACTGATAAGACCCAACAGGGAAGTGAACATGGGGATCCCTGGAGTTTTCAAAATAAAACCGGTCAACAGTGTTTCCAAAGGACCCTGTCTCAGGGGAGCAGTGACACTAGGTATAAATGCAGCAATAGTTATGCTGCTGTTCTCTCCTCCCCAAAAAGTTATAAGATACGTCTGTAGGGTCACCTAGACAAGCCCCACCCCTTACCTGTGTTGCTAGGCGATCTCTGGCTGCCACGCCGTGACCCCTCAGGCATGGTGCGATGATGTCACAGGGAGTAGAAACCTGGAAAGGAAAAAAAAAATCCTGGTTAGCTTCAACACTGACTCTGTCTCAACATCCCCTTTCATCAGCCATTCTTTCTCTGTGGTTTTTCTTCTTCTGCAACATAAAAGCACAGCAGCGGCACAAAGAGACTTAACACACACTCACACACACACACACACACACACACACACACACACAGCATCAGGAGGTGAAAAAAGGAAAAACCTTTATACACGTCTTTGTTTCACAGCAGAGAAGAAGAGGAGGTCCGTATAAAAGAATTCTCTGTGAGGACATATGTAATGTTTGGCTGGAAGACAAGAATGTGGTCTCTTCTCTTAACTGCTGCGTGTGTGTGTTTGTGTGTGTGTGTGTGTGTCCACTCGAGGAAAACGGCCTCCTACAAAGTCATTGATATAGTAACACAGATTGACCCAATTAGTCCATCGTACGTCAAACGAGTGTTTCTGCAGCTGTCTGCTGAACGACTGAGAGATGTGGGTCAGGTGGGGAGGAGGGGGCGGAGAGGGTGTTTGGGTGAGGGGGTTTAGGGGGTTCAGAGGTGTCAGTAATACAAGCCAGATGCAGCAGTGGTCTGCAGGTTGCAGGTTTAAATCCTTGTGTGACAACACCTGCAGATTGTCCATCACTACAAACTACAAACCAGTATTCAATAAACTTTTTTCGTTCTTCATCCAAATTAAACCCATAAAAATCTTTTCACATGTTGCTCCTAACGTTTTTTGTTAAGAACTACAACTCCCATTGACAGTCTGTGGTTAAAGTGTCACACAGGCAGAATATTTTGATCGATTGTCTCATGGATCAGTGCGTCACTATGCTGTGAGCTTATTAACTTTTTCTACAATGATCAATCAAGGCCTCCAGTTGCTCTTTGATCCTTCACACAGAGCTCATTCATCAACTCAATCACCAGAGAAGCAGAAAAAAACACTTGGATATGGTTCAGAAAAGATCATGTTTAAGCTTTGAAGCTTATACTATCCTACAGTATAGCAGTCCTATAAGGCCAAACAACACATCAATGGTCTTACAGATTCAACATGGTTGAATCTGTAAGACCCTGAATTACATCTGAAGCTGACATTTTTACAGCTCTCACTTTCTTCAGCATCTGTGCAGGAGACTATGGTAATAATTAGTGACTTGACTATGAAAAGCCATGCACCCAAATTCGTACATATCTCATATTTTGAAAGGCTGCAATCAGCGCAGCGATTGTACGTAGGCAGGTTGGGGTGGTGGAATGGTCACAAAAAACAGACTTTCCCCTGAGGTCACGTGTTCGGATCTGTGTGAACCTTGAGTCATTTTAAGTGTTTCTTTTCCTAAACCTTACCTCAGAAACTTCAGGTTAATTATGTTCCTGTAATTTGTGGGCTGCAAATTCATAGGATATCATACAAACTGTTCTTTTTTTTTTACACTTGAGATTTACTTTACATTTAAAAAAAGTTATAAAAGGACTGACAAAAGAGTACAAAAACACAAACAAACAAAAAATAAGTAAACAAATAAATGGTTTGGATTGCTCTGTTATCTCTGTGACATAGTCAGTGACTCCATCTCTCATCTTGTCGTTGACACGAAAACATTGTCCGTTTCTCCCATTTCTCTCAACATCGCTCCTCTTGAGTCTTTATCCTGTTGGTCAACAGTTCCATATCATATGTTTCATTCACAATTTTTAACCATTCATCTTGTGTTTTTAGTTCTTCCTTGTACCATCTCTTCATGATGGCCTTTTAACAAGCTGCCTTCTCTGACTTCTCTTAACACATCCACTCCCACATCCACATCCGGACCACATCTTCTCCAACATGGTTGTGCTACAGACAGGTATTTGCTCTTAATTTGTGGTGTAATAATCTAATTATATTCTTTCAACAGCGCTCTTTAAAAGTATGAGAGGATGTTGTAGACTGTATACGAACCAATCTTTTAGAATATATTGTATTGTGGTAAATCTAGTAAGGCATGGCTGGGTTAGGTTTCAGCTGAACTAAAACACTTGGGTAACGTTGGGGAGTTGATTTGGTTATACTTCATAAAAAGGTGACATTTAATTGTAGGTTTGTGACACCTCTGTTATCCTGCATTCAATTCAGACACCTATCTAACACTTTTATGTTTCATCCCTCTACATAAAAGACACACTGCTGTCTGTATTGGCTCTAAATGTTGCTCTGGATATACGCTGCGAGGTGCGAAGTTGTGCAATATGGACGTAATTCCTGAGAAACTGGGCTGAATGTGGACAGAAATCCTCGGGGACTCAGAGAGGAATGAGGAATGGATGTGGAGGCATGTAGCTCTGTTGCACAATGGATAGCCCAAGTACGTATTAGGAGCTTAAAGGTTGGGGGTTCAAGTCCCATCAGAGCCTCATTTACACACAACATGGACACACAAGACTGATAATGCAGCTGAATATGTGGATTACCAGATGTTGTGCGTTCAAGGTTCCCAAATTAATAGTCATACTTCACAGATGTCTGTATGTAAGTTTGTTTCCTTTTGAGAGTGTGGAGAATATTTTAAAATCCTTCACGCCAGATTACATCTACACTACTCAGTCATAACTCAGTCAAATCTGTGTTTTTCAGATAGAGTGAGACTTTGCAGTGTTGGTGGTGAAAGCAAGGAAATCTGTCCACTCTCCATTAGGTTCTCTGTTTTCCTCTGAGACTTTTTCTTTTCTAGATTTATAATCAATAGCTAGTCTAGCAAAGGAGATTCCACCGCTAACTAACCACCGCTATTTAGGTTCACCAAAATTCAGAAGATGGGACCAGGGGTCTTATTCATAAATATTGCAAACACACAAAATGAGGCCTGAAAGAGGTGTACACCACTTCTCACGCAAAAGTTGTTATCTGAAAAACAGACCTGATGGGAGAAACTTTGACCCATGCTTATGAACATTTGGTGAGTTGGAAGCCTGATTGTACACACTCTTTTATAAATGAGAGTCATAGATGTATGACACTACACTGAGACACTGACAAGAGGCTAAAGAGCGGCATGCAGCTCCAGAGCTGCAGGTTACCTGCCCCTGCATTGGATCAAACATTATCATCTATATTGTTTCATATTCTTCTCAGCATCTTTCGTTTTCAGTGGTTACTGGTGAGGACAGAATCTATGCAGCCACCTAAAGAAAAAGCACCGTGCCCAGCATCTGTTTTCACTTTTTTGTGCGGCCGCTCTGAGTGCTTTAAATCAAAAATCTCAGAACTTTTCAGGAAGGTGTCGGTGACGTCACTGCTGCATCTTTAGCTAGGCTACTGTCTGCTATCACAGTGAAGACAGAAAAGCTCAATTTTTAGGAGCAGATCAGCCGGCAGACTCTGGATTTTGCTGGTGAGTGGAGTGCTGTGTTTTTGTCTCCAGTTGCTTTGCAAGCTTGACATTGACTGTATAGTCAACCCTCTGTTAATGTAGCATTGCAATAGCTACCTAGCTGACGTCAGTGTCAAGAAATTGTTGTCATCGAAACAGACCCATGCGGAGCACGTCATAATAAAAAGCGCTGGGATGAAGTGCTCCTGAGTGCCCTGCCCTGCCACTGCTTTTCTGCTAAAGAAAAACATTATGTGGACACAGGCCACAGAGTGGAGAAGGAAAAGGGGAGTGCTGCACAGTGTGTACGAACCTTAACAGCGGAAATATGAGATATGGAGTTGAGAAAGTAAAAGTGAGTCTGAATTACAGAAAAAACAAAGTTAACTTGAATCAATCAAATGCATTAATTCAGAGGCAGAGAGTGAAAATGAGCGAGTGACCCTGAGAGAACATACAGGACACACAGAGACACACAGAGAACAGACAGAGGACTGGATCAGGTCTAGCGCTGTGGTTAACCGACGCTGAGGTTACACACTCACATGCACACAAAGGTCTTTAACATCCATCAGTGCTTAAAGACTCTCCGCTAAGAGAATAAAACAGTGTTGCAGGCTAGCGTGTGTGTGTGTGTGTGTGTGTGTGTGTGTGTGTAATTTGGACAACCTCATCATCACCTACAAAGGTATTTCCAGGTGCATCCGCCACTTATACACCTCATCATCACGCACACACACCCCAGTGACCGACGATGGCGGCGAACCAACACTCTCACTTACATCACATCAGCGTGCTTAGTGCGTGTGTGTGTGTGTGTTCTTAAAGCCCTATCTCGTTGCCAAGGCGACTGTACGGGCTCGTACACAGACATCAGCTCCATTAAACCGAACAGAGCCGTCAAACACAATTTCAGTTTCTCCACTTCAGCAGTTTCACCCGGCGGTTTCACTTCCACTGAGCTCCGCAGTGGGACCGGCCTCAGCTCCCACAGTGACTTTCAACATTACAGGAGAGTTGCAGTGGAAAAGGTCAAAGGTCAGAGGTCACAGCTTCTTGTCAGTACAGCTGAATCCCCAGAGCACACCCATCTACCTCCCAGTTTACAGGCTGGCGGGAGGATAATGCTGCCATGGAGTCTGTTCATTTTCTGAGCCTATAATATGTTAATAGTGACATTAAAGAATACTGAATGAACTACCAGCAGCTCCTGTTTGCAGCGGACCAATGGATGTACAGACAACCATCACTAGTTTACTGTGTTACTGAAGAAAACTTAAAAACGTGATGATTCTCAGGCAGGTTCTGCAGTTATGCGGAGCGTATTTGGAGACGTCTGGATGTTTACTGGTGACAGAGTTTAAGTTTCATTGGATCTAAATATATGCAGTCTTGATATATGAAATCCCCAGTATTATTTCAGTTCATTTTTTTCTGTGTGAATGCACCAGGCTCACTGTCAGGGAGGGTCAAAAGGTACAGATGACCCCAGTCAAAGACCAAGACCCTTAAATGGGATCAAGTACAGCACTTTACTTACAGATTTTCGCAATGCACAGAACTCACAAGTGCCACTAATGTAAACATGTGAGACGGACTGCAGCCTGGTTAGCTAAGTCAGAATGCCTCACCAAAACTCAGGAGCCCCTAAAAAGTGTCAGGGTCCAGAGAGAACAAGAAAATGAAAGCAGCAGAGAGGCGATGACCAAACGCCTGATAAAAAATATGACGCAGCAGCAGGTGTGACAGGCAGAGCTGAAGGTGAGGAGTGAGGCAGAGTGATGTTAGCAAATAAAACCGGCTGTATCTGCTCGGTTTAAAGCTACAGTGAAGACACAGGTTTCACATTAAACTAGAGGATCTAAGGCTTCCATTGGTACCAACCATTTATGCTATCTTGTCACAAAGGGGGCCCAATAATGCTCCAAAGTTACGCAACATTTTGGGGAAGCATTTTTCAAAATGGTGTATTTTCATATTTCTGCATACTGGGTCCCTGAACTGTCTTTAAATTGCATAATTTGGGCCATTTACTCTTACACAATTTTTCTTTTCTCTAATCATTCATATGAGAGCATTTTTCGGCCCAGGACGCATGAGACTACCTCTGCTTTTCAAAATCAGGTATTAACAGTAAATGCAAGTACAAGCAGATCCAAAATACATTTGGAAATATGATTAATTGGATTATATTCACAGGATGTATAAAAGTCTACAGGAATTCCCCCCACATCACTGAGTGTGGATGAGGGGCCCACTAACCAGAGTTACCACCTTGTGGTTTTGTACCTCTGCAAACCAGTCAGATTCCAGTTTACATCCTGCAGCAGTGACAGCTGAAAAATGTGGATGTTTCTGCAAAGAAGCTACGTGTTCTAAAACTTGTGATTAGTGTCACCAGTTCTGCCTCCGGTCACAGCTGTCTCTGGCATAGAGGCTTTAAAAGGCCTCTGTGAACAGCTGTGAACATGTGGAGTTATGGTCAGGACATTCTAGACAAGCATGAGCAGAGTCGGCTAAAGGTTTGAGTCCCAACAGAGTCGATGTTTAAAGCAGACACAATGGCATCACTGCTTTCAACAGTCCCTGGTGGTCTAGTGGTTAGGATTCGGCGCTCTCACCGCCGCGGCCCGGGTTCGATTCCCGGTCAGGGAAGGGTTATTTTCTCAAATCAGTCTGTGGGGACTTTGCTTGGGATTGGCAGGGTGGCTGTTCAAATCCAGCATAAAGCACTCACTACAAAGTATGACCAATGCACTGACAGGAGTCAAGAAGGAAGAAGTATAAAGGAGCCAGCCTGCGGTGGCAAAGTGATCAAATAAAGACCTGAGACTCCCTGTGGACCCTAACCAGGTAGACTTAGAGT
This sequence comes from Epinephelus moara, assembly GCF_006386435.1. Classification (NCBI taxonomy): domain Eukaryota; kingdom Metazoa; phylum Chordata; class Actinopteri; order Perciformes; family Serranidae; genus Epinephelus; species Epinephelus moara. The sequence goes on along the minus strand of NC_065507.1, from coordinate 3,387,809 downwards.
TATTTTCACATCAGGTAACTACATCACCTTAAGTGCATAACTTTACGTTGAGTACGTAACATATGTAACACGCCCAACCATGTTTCTTTCCCAAACCTAACCTTCATAATGTTACTTCCCAAACTCCCAATGTTACTTTCCTACCCCTGACCTACGTAATGTTACTTTCCTACCCCTGACCTACGTAATGTTACTTTCCTACCCCTGACCTACGTAACGTTACTTTCCTAAACCTGACCTACGTAACGTTACTTTCCTAAACCTGACCTATGTAACTTTACTTTCCTAACCCTAACCTACGTAACGTTACTTTCCTAAACCTGACCTACGTAACTTTACTTTCCTAAACCTGATCTACGTAACTTTACTTTCCTTAACCTGACCTACGTAACTTTACTTTCCTAAACCTGACCTTTGTAACTTTACTTTCCTAAACCTGACCTACGTAACTTTACTTTCCTAAACCTGATCTACGTAACTTTACTTTCTTAAACCTGACCTACGTAACTTTACTTTCCTAAACCTGACCTTTGTAACTTTACTTTCCTAAACCTGACCTACGTAACTTTACTTTCCTAAACCTGACCTTTGTAATTTTACTTTCCTAAACCTGACCTACATAATTTTACTTTCCTAAACCTGATCTACGTCATTTTACTTTCCTAAACCTGACCTACGTAACTTTACTTTCCTAAATCTAACCAACATAATCTTAAGTGCTATATTGCAGGAAACTGGACTTGCTTGAGTTTCTTGAAGACGTTTCACCTCTCATCATCATTTAGCAACCACTGTAAAACAGAGGAGGTGGCCTCCAACACCACTTATCACCCACCTACAATGCAGTCTTGGGATCCCTCCCCGACATCCATTCACACCTGGACCCATCTAACCATAACGACACACATGACGGCCGGGTGGGTAAACGACTCACATGTGACCTTAATGACTGAAACTCAGAGCTCACATGTGACTTCAACGACTCAAAGTTCACACCCACATGGAGTTAAGAGCCTGCGACTCTGCACCAGTCCGTTGGAACTGAAGAAGCCTTTTGGATGATAAATGAAATGTCTTCAAGAAACTCAAGCAGGTCCAGTTGCCTACGATATAGCACTTATGATTACCATGACCTCTATGACTGAGAATTCGAAGAGGCAGAAACAAATCTCACTCCTCCAGACTGACTTAAAATGCTTTCCAATTAAATGTTCGTCAGTTTACTTAATTACTGACAGGTTAATAAAAGTTTAACAGGGCAGACAACAGCAGGTGGCGTCACGCTCACTGCCTCCTCTGTTATTGTGTTTGAGCTCAAACACACACGAGAGAACGCAGAACAGAGAAAACAGAGATTGATGACAGTAATTAGGAACCAGATCTCAGGAATAATTAGAATTATTAGTCATATTGTGCCTTAATGAGCCTGAACTGTAGGTCTGCACACCACAGAGACTCCTGAAGTATAACTGGAACACACAGCTATATACTGTGTGTTTCTGTGTGTGTGTGTGTGTGTGTGTGTGTGTGTGTGTTTACATTCTTCCTGCCTCTATTGGGGTTCATGTTTATATGACATCACTGACAGAAAGAGGCCTCCTGGGTTTGAGCACTCAGCGTCGCCTCCCAGGCTGTATTCTACAGTTCAACGAACACAAAGAAATGTAAATCTTATTTTCTAGACTTTCGTCAAAATATAACTGTTTGTTTGTGTCTGTTGTAACATGAAGTGTGTGGAGTGGCAGTGATATATAACACAGATTATTTTACAGGAATACAATAATTTCCATCTGGGTCTGTGTTTGTGTGACTTGGCTTTAGTTTTAGTCTTTTCTCGCCAAAGTTTGATATGTAAAGTGTGGCTTGAAAACAAATTTGAAACCTGAGAAAATTAGCTTGTAAAGGGTGTCTGAACACAGCACAAGAAAACTGATGCTGATCCAGACTTCAAAGGGTTAATAGCCAGCTCTCATTTCTTATCTCTAACAAAAGTTAAGTAAGTTTAGTGGAAGCAGTTTCAGAGCTTCTGATATATGAACATACTGACTCACTCAAATTTAAGTCCAATGAGGTGGATGTGACCACATTCAGGGTACTACAATAAATACTGACACAAAGACATGACGTTCCTAACACTGGCCATTGCAGACAGATGTTCACAGGAACATGTGGCTCTGTGTCAGTGGGGAGGAAACTGGACTTCTGACTGAACACAGAGGAAGACATTCAGAGAGTTCAAGTCTCATCAGAGTCAAAGCTCACCAATATAAATATTATATGGACCACTGAAACTTGAATTTCAGGTTAGTAGCATTAGTTCAGGCAGGACACGATGTCAAGCTCAGCTCATATCCAAGCTACATCAGCTGACAGAGTGTGTTAACTGGCTCTGTGGCGCAATGGATAGCGCATTGGACTTCTAGCTGAGAACTGAGGAAGAGATTCAAAGGTTGTGGGTTCGAGTCCCACCAGAGTCGACTGTTATGAAAGATTGTGGTTGACAGCAGAATTTCATACTGTTGTTCCACCTTGCCACTCTGTATAAAACATATGATTGCATAATGTTGGGACAGCGTCGTCTTGCCTCTGAGCCAGGAACAGAGGTAGTGACAGCATCGAAACGATGTTTGTATTCACGATACAGCCTATTCATTCATTCATTTATTTATAAGAATAACGTACATTAATCAACATTTCTGTAAATGTGCCAGCTGGCTAATTTTCAACAGATCATGGGCAGCACGGGTCTGAGGTTTTGACGATGTGTTATGCGTGCAACCCACCGTGGGAGATTTAAAAAGCAGCTGATAGCAGTTAGCAGCTAACTCAAAAAAGAAGAACAGTGGCTGAAAATGTCATTGTTATCTTTTATAAAGCGCCGTCGACATGTATTTTATATGTCACAGTAGAGGCCGATGCTGTTGTGTTATACATGCAGTTCATCGCGCCTCTTTTGCTTCCGTGATGCCGACATGCTGTTGAAAACCACACACTCAAGTGTCGTTTGGTTCTATGTAAAAAAAGCAGAGGTGACGTAAAGAAGGGACTTCGAAGCAGCTCTGTAGAGCACTCTCTGGGCTACTGTCAGGAGGCCACACTGACCCAGGGAGGCAAACACACACACACAGTCATGACCATTCATTTACACACACACACACACACACACACACACACACACACAGTGGGCCAGGCTAAACAAACACAGTGGCAGTGAGTGTAAACTTCCAGTAGTGTTGTAAGAGAAGAGACACACAGACGCCCTCTGTGTCATTGTGTGTGTGTGTGTGTGTGTGTGTGTGTGTGTGTGTGTGTGTTCTCTACACTTGATATTTCATATTACATTTGCACACTCTATATTTGGGACTTTTTCCTTCTTTGAACTGCAATAATTTCCCTCGGGATAAATAAAGCTGTGTGTTTTATCTGAATCAATCATCTGTGCATGAACATGATGTTACACATTGTTGAATGTTACCATGTGATGTAATGTTTGCAGTAATTAAGGGATGTCAAAGTCAAACAGTGTAACGTATAAACACAAATTACTGTGTTTTCTCTCTTTGTCAGAACTTAGTGGGCAAAGAAAAAACACTTTAAAGTCTTTGTCATTGTTTCGCCCTCTGTTCAACCGTCAGTCTTCTGAGAGGATAAATGTGAAACCACCAGCTGAAATCATCTGTGTTCCTGTTGTTGAGGTGTTTCAGTGTCACTGTACACCTTGACTATAGAGATGTCCTACACACAATAATCGTCACCATGGATCGCCTGTGCACGCAGTTTATTACGACCCATATTTATTGTTAAGTGGCGACCACTAGTGGCTGTGGTAATTATGAAGAGAGAAAAGGAGGAAGTCAGGTAGTATAAAGAGCGACAAAGTCTGCATACGCAGCAGGTCTGGGTGGACGAATTGGTCAAACAAACACAGGACTTTCCACGAGGTGACCACTGTTCATGTCACATGAAAGAAAGAAAGACACCGCAAGTTGCCTATCAGTATCTGGGTGATGTGGGGTCGTATTTCTGTTTACACCTGCACCTTGTTCCTACCTCTTTCCCAATCCCAGAATTACAATAGCAGCATTGGTGATTATAAATGAAAGTTTTGGCAGCATTTTTGGTGCAGGAGGTTGATCTCCCTACACAAGATCAATTCGCCCATTTGCATAAAGAGCAAGCTGAAATATCTAAATCACATTGAGTCCCCATGTAATGTAAATTGGGTCCTAACTCTCAGATTGTTTATATAATGTGTATTTTAAAAATGTTATCTTCCTTCCTTCTGTCTCAAACCATTGAGGGATTGTTTATATGTGTGTGTGACACGTTCACATCATCACACTATGTAGGCCAGCCCACTGTGTGTGGTCTCACTGTGTCTTTGTATACACGCAAAACACTGTATTTCTCTTTCGCTTTCATACTCACACACACACACGCACACACACACACAATAGCTCCACTCTGTTGTCCTGCTGCTTCCATTGTGCTCATGGCGTCGACCAGCTCCTCACACACATACACACACACACACTGCTGGCGCTGTGTCTGACAGTTGGTTACGTTCTCCATGAGTGACCACACACATACTGTGAAGTGAGCTGACACACCTTCAGTCGACACTGACCCGTAGAACAGCCGCCGTGATACACCAGAATCACAACAATATAACTGATCAACAATTAACTTGTTGGTACTCAACAACTACATCTCCCAAGAGGCTTTGTAACAGACGTTTCAGGTCTGAATCTGTCTTCCCCCCTGGTTGAAATCTTTTACAAGAGTATTTCATCATTTTTTAGATAGAATTATTAACAGTACATCCCACAGATGGATGAGCCTGAGTACATGTGGCTCTGTGGCGCAATGGATAGCGCATTGGACTTCTAGCTGAATACTGAGGAAGAGATTCAAAGGTTGTGGGTTCGAGTCCCACCAGAGTCGACTGTTATATCACTGGTGGGTAGAGTACTGAAAGTCTATGCTCAAGTAAAAATGACTCAAGGAAAGAAAAGTACCTGGCAAATAAACTACTCAAAGTACAAGGTGCTCCTCATGTGCTCACACCCTCATACACTCAACCCTCAAATTCAGGGCAGACTTGAGAAAAAGTGCAGTTTAAAAAAAGGAATAAGAAAACTATTTTCTACTCCTGTGCGTCACTTGTAATGCGTTACTGCCCACACTGTCTTACAGTCTGCATGAACGCTGCCCAAACACAAATCAAAGTTGTGGTTTTGAGCAATCTGTTGAAAATACAGACGAATAAATCAGATTCAGTGTCCGATTGTTTGGCATGGGACGAAAAGAATAAAGCAATCATGATTTATGTAACAGCAGAAGAATGAGGTTAGGACTGTTGTGAAAGTTCTCTTGAGGGAAACATGAAGTCTGAGTCAGAGACACTCTGACCTTTGACCCCTGTCTGTTAGCAGCTAAATCTGGACCACTCTCTTCTTTGTGTTTACAATAGTTTGGAGTTGAGTTCATTCCAGTTCTGTTTGACGGGTGGAAACAGGACAAGAACAACTTTTACAAGACCCAAGGAAGATGACTAACATGATCTAATTAGAAAAGTTAGTCTGGGAACGTGCTGACACCGGGAACGGGAAGAAAGACCAGCTGACAGGTTAGAAACATTCACCACACTCTGTGCTACAATTCCACAGCGCTTACTCGTGTTATACACAATGTGCTAATCTTTGAATTGTACTGTTTTCCACTTACTATCCAAAAATAAACATATTTTTATAGTTTTGCCATCAGACGTCAGTCAAACTACAACTTTAAAATTACACAACAAATGTTTCTACTGACAATGTAATCGTTTTGTTTTCTAAGATCTTTCTGGAACTGTTTCACCCCCATTTCTTGCAGCTGTGAGCAGCATCTATATTTCCTTTGTGCGCTGCTTTGTGGGACAATGGTGTCCACGACCGCCGATTCAACAATGGGCCGTATTCACCCAGCGCTCTGACTGTTTGCATTATACTTCAGTTGTCATATTTTCCAATGTGAACATGCTACATGCCCCAATCTGCTGAGAATTTGTGTGTGGTGCAGATCTGGGGCACAGCATCTTACTGCTGACTAACTCTTTAAGATAAACTATAAACAGACTTCAAGAAAGTCCCTGGCCTAACAACATTATGGCTGCAAATAACTCTTTCAAATGTGATTTAGAGAATAACAGGGCGCATAACCAGGCCAGTGTGCTGATGTCATGTGGTACATTATGGACAAAAGGCAGAAACATTAGCTAAATATCAGGAAACACATAGTCCAGCTGAGGCTGATGTGAGTGTCCTCAGTTCTGCAGGTCATAAACCAAAGTGTTGGACATATTAAAATGACCTGATGATGGCGCTAGATGAAAAGTGAGAGGATCATCAAAGTTGTTATAGTTCATCCTGAGGGGAACATGAATTTCATCGCGGTCCATCCCATAGTTGTTGAGATATTTTAGTCATATCTAAAAGCTTCTAATGGAGTCAGTTGCAAAAAACACCTTAAGTTAAGAATTTCCTGAAAGTCCTTGCAAAGATTCCCTTGAAATAAAATCGGTTACACAAAACACCCTTCAGTCTTCTTCTAAAGTTTTCCTTAAAAAGTTTACTTAACTGTTCAGGGTGTTTTTTCTTTGTCTTGGTCTTACACATAAGGGAATCCCTCAACTGTTGCACAAAAGGCCTTAGCAACAAGAGCAAGGTAATAAAAAAAAAAACTTAAGGTACCTCTGACTCTATCTGAACTGCAACATGACCAAGTTTATGGTGATAAATGAAAAAAACGGCCACACCACTGAGAGGAGTGTTCTGTGACCAGGAGAACCTGATGGATACGCTTTTGATTTTACACTTTAGATTTGAATGAATTAGTTTCTACAGTCGTTTTCTGTATTGATTGACTTTTTTGATTTACTTTGTAGTTTGTGCTCTCTATGATTGTATTCCTCCAGAAGTTTCATCTTAAATCTTAATTTTTTCAGTGTCTAACTATAAGGGATGCCGCGTCTTTAACCGCCTGGGAAACGTGTGGTCGGGCGCTGGGTGCTACTTTTGCACCTTTTCAGTGCCAGCTTTCAAGAGTGCAGCGATAGGATGTGAGGTTGCAAAACAACCTTAACGAGCAACGTATCACAGCCTATTAACCTGAAATCCTGAGCGCAGAGCTGATCTTCTTCCAGGCGCTGTTTGTGTGTAAGACAGATGTAAAGCTCTGACAGCTCTGCACTAACATGATCAACTTTTCCATATTAACCACAGACTGATATTTACGGAAGAAGGGAAAGATATCTGTCAGCTTCCCAAAATTGAACTTGATTTATCTCAGGGCGCAGCCGTCGTGCCCTAAAAAACAGGCGCTCGGGAACGCGACAGCATCACTCTGGTGCCCTCATTGAAAACAATGACTTTGAGCGCACAAAAAACGCAGCGTGTGTACGGCCCCTAAGGCAGCTTTGTGAGATGATAACAGGCATCACGAGCCTGAGTCCAAGCAAATACACAATCTCCATTGAAACTTTTACCCTTTAACGCAGTAAATTAGTTAACATTTTTCTTTAACTAAGGAAATTTTTAAGTAAGCCCCTCAAGTGTCATACTTAGGTCCCTGGACTTACTCCTTAAAACAACAATAAAACGTGCAAATATTCAAACACACCATTATGCATGTCATCAGCTGGTAAAAATAACTGCTGCCCTTTATTCTGTTGTGTTCTGTTTTACTCTGTTCTATTGTCCTGTGTTGTATTGTGGGAAGTGGAGTCCTCTCAGCGGACAGTTGAACCATCGACGTGATGACTCTTTAAATCTGTCATCAGCTGCTGAAGAGAACAGACCGTAAAACACAGGATCAGTGTTTGTGTGCACTTGGAAATTCCCTCTATTTATTTATCTGTGTGTGTGTGTGTGTGCGTGTGTGTGTGTGTGTGTCAAATTAGTGGAAAGAAACAAAATGACAGAGGGTTTTTATGGGACGACTGGAATGATAGAGCCACAGAGAAGGAGCAGTGATTCATGATGGGAATGTACAGAGAGACAACAGGAGGTGTCAAACACACACACACACCACACACACTTAGACCTAACTCTAACCGCACACACCTGGTTTAACCATAATCACATCGAACACATTAGAGCATTGTGTCTACAGATCCCAACAATGAAGGTTTTCCTTTGGTCCCTAATGACTGTTTGTTAAAATCAGCTGAGGTGGGACTCAAACCAAAAACCTCTGGATCACTTATTTTCTATTTAACTGGAAACTATTGGCATCACTGCACCACAGAGTCACTGTGACTCACAGACCAGCCTGTTATCTTATAGTTTAAATGTTCACTGATCTCTTTTAACTGCTCTAATGTTTAAATTCAGGGGGACTTGAACCAACAACCCTTAAACTTCTGCACCACAATGTTTCATTTACAAACTACTGAAACTATAGAAAACAGTATTTCTTCCTCTAAACACACTAAAGTCCTTTTACACAGAGATCGCAGCTGCAATGAAGTTTCTTTTTTTTAAAGATATTTTTTGGGGCATTTTGCCTTTAATGGACAGGACAGGTAAGCATGAAATGGGGAGAGACAGAAGGGGATGACATGCAGCAAAGAGCCACAGCCTGGATTTGAACCTGGGCCGCTGTGGCAATAGCCTTATACATGGGGCGCCGCTCTACCCACTAAGCCACCAACTCCCAAACTTTCATATTTAAACAGAACTACACAACAACAGCGTCACGCCAGCATGTCGGCATCCCAGAAGCAAAAGAGGCATGACAGACATGACAGCTAACATAACAGCGTCAGCCTCTAGTGTGACCTAAAACATATGTCAGCAGCACTTTACCAAAAATAATAATGGCATAACATGTCAATAACAATCATTTACTGTCCCTGTTATGTGACCCTCTGCTCAGAGTGTAAGGAGCTCCCAGATGTCATTAGTCCCTTTTACGCTGCCTCTTCAAGGTGGGCATTTCGTGCCACCTCGCCATTTTGTATAAAATGTACGATCGCGGAATGGGGGGGACAGAGTTGTCTCACCTTTACAGCAGCACCTGAGGCAGCAAGAGTGCCGAAACGGTAAAAAGACAGCCAACAGGGTATGTTTTGACAGTGTGTTACACGTACAACCCACCGTGGAGATTTAAAAAGCAGCTGTTAGCAGTTAGCAGCTAACTCAAAGAAGAACAGTGGCTGAAGATGTCCACAAATTGGAAAAAAATGAAGTCCGGGAGCCCCTTACCCTTATCAGCTGCCATTTAACAGGGACACTAAATGATTGTTAATGCCATTCTTATTGTTTATAAAGTGTTGATGACGCATGTTATATGTCACACTTGAGGCTGACGCTATTGTGTTACATGTCAAGCCCGTCACGCCTCTTGATTCTGTGATGCTGGGATGCTGTCTAAAATTACACACTGTAAAAAAGCAAAGGTGGCATGAAGAAGGGACTTCGTAGCTGCTAACTGCTAACAGCTGCTTTTAAAATCTACCGGCTATGGGCTGCACACATAACACGTCATAAAATTCGTGGTCCCATTCAGCCAACTGTCCCTGTTACACAGACATCAATTTGCTTCCTTCACTGCTGGCTTAAAGGAGAGACAACTCTGTCCCTCCCAGTCTGCAATCATTACTTTTATATAAAAACAGCAAGGTGGAAAAATAATGCAAAATTCCCACTTTGAACAGGCATTGTAAAAGGGGCTTAAATCACACTGCTGCATGCAAAACTTGACTGTGGTGGGACTCAAACCCACAACCTTTTGGATCACTTCTTTAGAGGAGGAGGTGATCAACTAATCAACACACTGTCCATTGCACCACAGGTGAGGTCACACTCAAAAAGTCTAATGTTTACCATCAGTGGGACTTGAACCCACAACCTTAACATTTCTGCACCACAATGTTTCATGTACATATCACTAAAACTATGAACAGCTGGGGGTTTTTTTTACTTCCAAAAATTAACCCTTTCTATTTAGTCATGCGGTGCATGTAAAACTTGACTGTGATGGGACTTGAACTCACAACCTTTGAGTTTAATTGGAGGTAAGTTCATTATTTTAGCATGAAGGGATCATTTCAAGCAGGAATCTTAAAGTTTGAAGGTTCGCTGCACGAGAAATCTAATGTGCTATCTGTTGTGGCAAAGAACCACTGTGAGGCAGAGTTGGGTAATTCACCACGTCAAGTCAAAAGGTCCCAATATCATAGATGTTAGCTCTAAATATTGACTTGAACCAACAACCTTTAAATCACCTCTTCTGTGTTCACCTCTGTGTTTAACCAGAAATCCAGTGTGGTATCCATTGTGCCACAAAGCCACATGCCAACAATGACTCTACAGGTTACACACTTACACACACTCCTGATATAAAGAGTGTGTGATTACAGAGGAGACACTCATTCATTAAACATTTAGAAATATACTGAACAAACGTCTCTCTCTTCAGTCTTTTTCTTTTGTAGTGCATCCAAATTCTTCTGTGTGTGTGTGTGTGTGTGTGTGTGGGTGTTATGGATATGTATATTTACTGTATGTATCCATGAATTTGTGTGTGTGTGTGTGTGTGTGTGTTGTTTATGTTGTTTACTGTGTTGCTCTGAGGTCGGAAACACTGCGGTATACATCTGTCGCCTGAGCCACACACACACAAACACACACACACACACACACTGCTGTACGTCACAGTAGAGCCTCTGTCCAACCTCAGGCGATGCTAAATTGTCGGACTAATTATTATAAACGAAAAACACTGGTCGCCGAGGAAACGATCCTCCCACATCCCATAATTACACTGCATTGGCTCGATATTAAAACTGCTTCCAAATAGCTGAGATGGTTGGGGTGCGTTTGATTTCTGTTTGCCTGTAAAAATCAATGGCTCCTTGTGTTTTTAAAAAGCTGCTCAGTCTCTCAGAAACAGAGCAGAGACAGGACGGCAAAAAAAACATACACTGTACATTTTCAGGTGGTTATTAAGGTGTTACATACAATTAGTTTGGTTATTAAACACGTAACCCTGAAGTTTGTTGGTTCACTGCTGCCTTCAGCTGTTCATGAAGTTCTGTAATGGTCAACTCTGATGGGACTCAAACCTACAACCACTGAATCACTGCATATAACTAAAAGTCCAATTAACTGTGCATTTTGTCACAGAGGCTCCACAAACAAAATATTATCCAACTGGATCCTGATCTGGAGGCTTTCATTCATTTGTTGCTGGACATGTTTGTGTAAGTCCTCTCCTAAAGACAACAACAAACAAACATGACAAAAAACAAAACAAAAATAAAGATCTACAATATTTTAAGCCAAGAAAATGGAGTACTGACACAAACTGCTTGCAGAGAAAGCTGATTATTTTAGCACAAAGGGATTCATTTAACCAGACATCCTACAGTTTTAAGCCTCATAGCTGTGTTTTGTCATTAAATGGCAACATCTAAATGTCGACTCTGGTGGGACTTGAAGCCACAACCTTTGAATCCCTCCTTCAGAGATGAACTAGAAGTCCAATGCGCTGTCCATTGCGCCACAGAGCCTCTAGGACTCACAGATAACTGACTAAGTTAACCCATAATCCTACAGCTTAAGATTCACTACTGCCTTCCATCAGCTCTAAGGGTCAACTTCAGTGGAACTTGAGCCAACAACCTTCACATTTCTGCACCAGAATGTTTCGTCCACATATTAAGGAAACTAAAAGCAGCAGATTTCTTCTTCTAAATACTAAACCTTCCATTAAATGACACTGCTGCATGTAAAACTCAATTCTAGTGGGACTCAAACCCACAGTCTTTGAGTTTAACTGCAACTAAGTTCATTATTTAAGCATAAAGGGCTAAATTTAAGCAAGAATCCTTACGTTTGAAGATTCACCGCAGTGTTTTGCTATCAATTGCAATATACAAATGTCAACTCTAGTGGGAATCAAACCCACAACCTTTGAGTTTAACAATATGCTCATTATTTTAGCCTAAAGGGTTCAATTTGAGCTGATATCCTCAAGTTTTTATGTTCACTGCAGTCTTCTGCAATATCTACATGTTGACTCTGATGGGACTCAAACCTAAAACCCTCAAATCTCCTTTTTAAGATTTGACTAAATGGCTACTGCATTATCCATTGCACCAGAGACATTGTGGGTTATAGATATTTAGTGACAAAAAACTCAAAAGCACAAAGGGATTCATTTAATCTGCTCTGAAGTTTAATAATGGTGGAACTTGAACCAACAACCTTCACATTTCTGTACCAGAATGTTTCGTCCACATATTAATGAAACTAAAAGCAGCAGTTTTGGTTTTTTTCTTCTAAATATTAAGCCTTCCATTAAATGACACTGCTGCATGTAAAGCTCAATTCTAGTGGGACTCGAACCCACAGCATTTGAGTTTAACTATAAGTAAGTTCAGTATTTTAGCATAAAGGGCTCAATTTAAGCAAGAATCCTTAAGTTTGCAGATTCACTGCAGTCTTTTGCTATCAATTGCAATATCTGGTGCAACTCTGGTGGGAATCAAACCCACAACCTTTGAGTTTAATGATAAGTTCATTATTTTAGCCTAAAGAGATTCATTCAAGCAAGAATTCTAAAGAGTGAAGGTTCCATGCTGCCTTTCATTGCAATACCTAAAGCTCAGCTTTGGTGGGACTTGAACCCAGGTAGAAGAAATTGCCACAAAGTCCCTTAGTTTATCTTTTTCCGTTAATGCACCCTGCTGCATGTGAAACTCAGCTCTGGTGGGATTTGAACCAACAACCTTTGATTTACTTATCTTGTGTCTAGCTAGACATTCAATGTGCCACAGAGTTGGTACAAAAATTAAGCTGTCACATTGGATCCTGATCTGTATTCTTCAGTACATTTTTGATTTATGTGTTTGTGAGTGTCACTTTGCAAAGACGGCCAAATCACAACCATATGACATAGAAAAACATTTTGCTGCATATTTTATGCAAATCTTAGAGAGTTTAAAAGAGCTTTCTGACATTGATGGCCAACTCTCAGTTCCAACTCTGGTGGGACTCGAACCCACAACCTTTGAATTACTTTTCATGTGTATGACTAGAAGTCCAATGCGCTATCCATTGCGCCACAGAGCCACATGCTCCTCCATCAAAGGACCAAACTAAGGGAAGAGAGAGTTTATACGACAGAGAAGTGCGAGAGCAAAGGAAACAGGAGGAAGCACAAACAAGAGATAAAGTCTGTTTTAAAGAACTTTAAGGAGTGCGTGTTTGGAGAGACGAGGGAAGAGGTGTGAAAGCGGAAGAGGCTTCAGTGTCTCCAAACAAACTGAGTTCATGTTGAAAATCCTGCTTCATGTTTATTATTTTGACAAACTTTCTCTCCCTCCTCCTTCCTCCTCTCCTCTCCTCTCAGTCCAGGTTTGACCCTCTGCAGTCTGAGCTCTGTGAGTGTCTCTGCAATTCATCTTCACTTAAAACCACTTTTTAAACAGTGTCAAGCTTCTTTCAGCTCTGCTTCTGATTTGTCTCTGCGATCCAAAGATGATTTAAATAACTGAAGTTATTTTGAAAATAACTTTCACCAGGCTTGCAGGACAAACTATAAGTTATCTAAAAATACAGATATGAGAAGGATAAAGAAATGAGGGGAGTTTAAACAAATGAATGAACTGACACAAACCATTACTAAACAAGTGAGTAGCTTGCAAAGGATTGTGGGATACTGAGGAAACAGTGGCTGTAAGAAAGCAACATCTCTCAACAACATCTGGACAAATACAATCAAACAAAAAGACGTTTTCCTTTCAGTCTTTCTGACTTTATTGTTTATCTACTGAAGTCCAGTGTACGAGCTTCAAACGTTTATGCAAACAGGCCGAACCACCATTTATCGTTCTAACACGTTCTAGCAAATTAAAAAGTCTAAATCAGCAACTTGTTCTGACGGCGTCACTGCGCTAAATCCAACATGTATTGTATTAGTAACAAGCCATATGACAACATGATGAACATAATATTAGGGCTGTGCCCAACTCAATGATTCAGAGCCTGAAGCTGAAAACACATCAGCGCCACTGCAGTGTGCTGCATCATGTGACGTGGGTCAAATGCCGCCGGTAGCACACACTGGACACGTCACGCTGCAACTCGTCAACAGACAAACACACAAAGTTATCACTACTTTTACTGAAAGATCTGTCTTTCTTCCACCTCTGTGTTAGCTTACAATCATGTGTGGACAGCAGAACTTAAACGTGACATCACAATGACACAGCAACAGTTACAGAGCTCTCTTTATACGTCCATGGTGAGGAGAGGAGTCGAGCTGCTGTAGGAGCAGAGAAAAGGAGCTGCTGTGGGAGCTCGTATGTACAAGCAGACAGAGAGTTGGGGAAAATGCATTTGATTCCAGGGGCGGCGAGGCTGGAAATAGGACAGGGGCGTGAAGTGCCAAGGGGCAGTGCATCCAGGAGCGCTGATGCGTGTCTGCCCGCCGTCGGTATGGGGTGGTATATTGGAAATAACAAGGATGTACTTTTTGACCCACCCTTCTGCTGCTGGGGATTTGGTCCATGACTTTAGCCACCTTAGTGCCTGCAGAGCAGCATGTCTCTGCTGACAGTCTCCTGACGAGCCTCACAGCTGAGTCACCAATGACCAGGGTGTTGAGAGAAGCAGCCGGCGACAGCTCAGCTCGTGCTTGCCAGACACTCGTTTGATGTTGGGACACGGCGTCATTATGCTGCTCTGGACGGCTGCTGAGCTGCTGGTGAAATCTGGTACACTGGTCCAGTCTGGTGTCTGGCTTCATATCAAACTGGTTTGAAAATATTTAGACCGACCCCACCCTGTTATCTACGGCTGCTTTACACGACCTCAAGAGTCAACACCTTAATCAAAGGCACTTACAAACCACACACACACTCACACACACACACACACACACATTCATATATAATGCATCAGTAAGAAGGCAGTTTGACCCAGTTTAGACACTGACGTGTTTTTTTTCCTCAACTTGAAGCGTGTTATTAGTGAGATCGATGCTCCAAAGGCCGAAGCTGTCATCTGTCTGCAAACACACACACACACACACACACACACACACAAACAATTATAATTCCATTAGTGTTTTTCTTAGGCAGTAATCGAAGGGCCTTATTGGCTGACGATTCAGCCTTGACACACACAGGGTACAAGGCCAAGACACACACACACATCTTTCGGCTAAGTGGTGTGTGATTAGTGATGTCTGGGTATCAGCCAATGAAAAATGGGTTTCAGTCAGTGTGTGTGTGTGTGTATGTGTGTGTGTGTGTGTGGTCACTCTGTCAGCTCTGAACTTTCTGCGGACATTAAAAAACCATCTTTAAGGCACGACATTTTTAATAATTAATCATCTGCATTTTTTCCTCAGCGTTTTCAATGAAACACATGATGTGTTCAAGTGACTTTGTCTGTACTGGTGGTGCCTTCAATGTCACCCTGCTTACTGTGTAAACTGGAGCAGTCCCTTTATGAACGGCCTGATGTTGTGACTTGTAGCGTAACTTAGAACCTTGAGTCAAAGCTTTCAATTAAAGCACACGTCTGGTGTTGTTGCAAGTTTCTCTGATTGTTTCTTATTTGCAAACTCAATGAACAACATCTGTGTCTCCGCGCTGTCTGACTTCCTGTCTGTGTCTCTCAGCTCCGAGCCCATTTGTTCCTACTAAACATCTTTAAACACACAAATATGTAGTGTCATCAGTAGTCTCCCCAAACAGCTGCTCGCTGCACTTTCCATCAAACAAACAGGAGGAAACAGTGACTTTGCTGGGGACTATTTTCAGCGGCGGATTAATCCACATTTGGTTCTGTGGTGAGTATTTGTGGCAGCAGGACGCTGTACATGGGATTGAGTCAAAATAAACTGCAGTGTGTGTGTGTTCATGGTGACGAAGGAGCAACAGTGTGGTTCACTGATGTGTTTTTCAAACAGTGGAGGAAGACGACACATGACGCTGCAGACACACACTGAGCCTGTGAGCAGACACATCCACAGATGATCTGAGTCTCAACATGAGAAAAATGTCCTTGTTTCCAGAGGCTTATAACAGATCTGCTTTAATCAGTTCCTTATTTCTGGGTCTCTCTGTCTCTTTCTCTCTCTCGCTGACATTCCACATTTTTTTTGTGTGTGGGAACTTTGTTTTTAGAAGAAGGGTTTGAAAAATGAGATGCAGAGAGAGAGAAAGTGACACAGAGAGCAAACAGCATCAGACTCATGTTACTGACTCTGCTGTTACATTTAAAGACATCAGCTCTGTCTTCATGTTAAATAGGTGGCACTTCAGCTCAGTCACCAAAAGAAAATGTGGCATTGTACATTTCTGCAAACCATGAACACATTACAGCTGCAAGGTTCATACGTATCACATTAACTTTTCTACAGTAACGTAGCATCTGAGCTGACTGTGTCATCAGGAGGTGGAGGTGTGACACTGAGGAGAGACGCCTGCAAAGCTGCAGACACTGTGCAACACCAACAAACTACAGAACCAGCTGGTTTTAGCGACTCATTGCTTTTCAGGCACCAAACTGGCACCATCACTGTTATTCCAGTGGGGACTGGGGCACGAAAAGCAGTTGTTTCTTGCTGAGACATCACTGCATCTCCATATTTTTCTGGTATTTTACTAATATTTTTAGAATATTCAACCAATAATTTTCTGATATTCAACTAATATCTTTTGGAAGTTTTACTAATATTTTTTCACGTATTTTTCAGATTTGTTTTTCCATGCTTAATTTTTTTTTACATATATATTTTACTAATATTTTTCAAATACTTTGCTGATACTTTTCCCATATTTTTCTTATCATTTTTGGGAATTTCACTAATAGTTTTAGGATATTCAACAAATAATTTTCTGACTAACGACTATTTTTTGGACATTTTACTATAAATTTTTGTGGGTATTTTACAAATAATTTTCTGATATTTTACTAATACTTGTTAGGATTTTTAATCAATAATTTTCTGATATGTATAAAATATCTTTTTTTATATATATATATATTTTTTTTTTTACTAATATTTTTACAATATTTTACAATACTTTAAGACATTTAACTAGTATTTTTGTGGTATTTTTAATCATTTTTTTACCGATCATTTTTCCATATTTCATTTTTTTTTTTTGTTTATATATTTTACTAATATTTTTAGAATATTTTATCTTTTGGAAGTTTTTTTTCACATATTTTTAAAAAAAATTCCCATACTTAATACATTTTTTTATATTTTACATATATTTTTATGCATATTTTAATAATAATCTTGATATTTTCCTGATATTTCTCTTACATTATAAGTAGCATACAATCCAAATGCCCAGCTTAAGTCCCTGTATACTCAAGTACAGTAGTTGATTAGTTACATTCCATCACTGTATTTATAAAACCCCTGATGAAGACGAGAAGTGACTGAAGGCCTGAAATAAATAAATAATTGTAATGAAAACCAACACAAAGCATTTTGTTTCAAAGGACTAAAAAGTCCAACTCTGCATCTAATAACTGATGAATCAAAGATGTCTGAAACAGATGACTGAGCAAATCCTCCACATCAGCTCAGTTTGGTTCAGTGTGTGTCAACTGGGATTTAAACTGGTGTTGAAAAGTGCTCACAGCGCCCCCTGCAGGCTGCAATGTCCGTCACAACCTCCAGCAGCGAGTGGACACAGCTCACTGATGATTTAGCTGCTTGTTGAGGGAAATCAAAGCGGCTCATCCTCTGGAGAGGCTGATGAACCTCACGAGAGGATGAACTGGGATCAGTTCATGCCATGCACACTAAGCAAAGGTCGAGAGGTCACACACACAATTAATGACTCCATAAATACAATCAGACAAAGCACACAACAGTGGAAATACTTGTGCTGCACAAAAATGTACAACACACACATTTCATTTCACAACACGCGCACAATCACACTAGTCCCTAAACTTGGACGAGAAGCACGCACGCGCGCGCACACAGCTACTTGTCGAGAGAAACCAAACATGAAGATGGAAATAAAGCTTTCAAATGATCGATACTGTATCGACTGGAGGCTTTTATTGATCAGTATTTCTATTTTTAAGTCTCTTCATTTGTTCCCATTTATGTCTCTGAACTTTGTGTCTTATTCTGGAGGGATGTCCACTCTGAGCCTCAGTCCTCTCCTCTCTCATCTCTAACTTCTTACTCTCTTTGTACGAATGCAAAAATAATTGGTTAGAAATTAAACTTTTGCCTGTACAAGTGATTAAAACTGAGAGTACCTCGGTGCCGGTGGGGAGCGGAGACATGTACGTCCAGCAGCCGGTGAGTCCCTGCAGACCCCGCTGATCTCAGCTCCTTTCTCCTCCTTCTCCTTCTCTCTCTCGGTATTTCTCCTCTCGGTGTTCCTGCTGTTGAACCGGCCGCTCCGGACGCATTGGATCAAACTCTCTCCGAGCTCTCAGCAACTTTTCACACACACTCACACACACTCCAAACCCGCTGCGCTGTATGTCCAAAAACTCTCTCCGGTTCCTCCACTAACCTACTTGGCGAAGTTTTACGCACCAGAAAAAAACAGAGAGAGAATCCATCCAGCTGAGTCCGCTCAAATCTTCATGTAATCTCTGCATCCGCTTCAAGACTTTAAAAGTAAAGTGAAGAAGTTTGATGCTGACAGTTTGGAGCGTCCCGGGTCAGAGATGTGATTTGGTGGTTTGGAGATGAGCTCCGGGCGGCGGAGAGTCGGCTCGACCCTGTCTGCAGGAGGGAGGGAGGGAGGGAGGGAGGGAGGATGGTGGGAGGGAGGGGGGAGAGAGGGAGGTCCATAAACAATCAGAGGGAGAGAAAAAGACGGAGAGACGTGTGACAGCCGTCCAGCTGTTTGCAGGAGAGCAAGACTCTCTAAGAAGCAGTTTGGAGGGTTTTTATGATCCTGCAGATAAAAGTTATCACTTCCAGTTGAGCTGTCAGACAAAGGGCACAGTGTGCTGACTGTGCACGTGGACACATCAGGTGTTACTGATTATATTAAATGAGACTGTGTAATTAAGCCAGGTGAGAAACCAGAGCAGCTGAAGTAGAAATACTGTACATGGAGAGGTGTCATTAGTGATGTTATTGATCACTGTGGGCTGTCCTCACATCTAAGTGTTTGTCTGTGTGAAAGTGAAACGACTGATACCAATCCCAGCTGCCAGAAGAAATGTACGTTGCTGCCAAACTGCGACCACTGTTCGAGACCAGCTGACAACAAAACCAGTTGAATTTAGTGAGTCATCGCTGTGTTTCCAGAGAGAATAGTGCCACGAAAAGCTTGGCACTGCCTCACCACCATGGGATATCATACAATTATCTTGTATTTGTCACTACATTAAGTTAAATTAAATTCATTCTGACGCACATTTATGTGTCTATTTTAGGAAAGGGGACCTGAGGGTGTGCTCCAATTATAGGGGTATCACAGCGCTCAGCCTCCCTGGGAAAGTATACTCCAGGGTGCTGACTGATTGTCGAACCTTGGATTCAGGATGAGCGGTGTGGCTTGTGTCCTGACCATGGAACAGTGGAGCAGCTCATTACCCTCGCAGGGCTGCTGGAGAGGTTTTGTGGGGGTCCAGCAGGAATATGGGGTACGAAGGTCGTGGCGAGAAGCCATTCAGTCCTTGTATAGCCAAAGTGAGAGCTGTGTCCACATACTCAAAGTCAAACACGTTCTCAGTGGGTGTTGTTGCTCCTCCTTGTTTCTGATCCTGTTCATGATATTCATGGGCAGGATCTTGAGGTGCAGCCGGGGGGAGGAAGGGGTCCAGTTTGGTGACCTCAGAATTGCTGCTCTGCTTTTTGCAGATGATGTGGTTCTGTTGGCTCCATCACACCGTGACCTCGATCATGACCTGGGGCGGTTTGAGTGTGAAGCGGTCGGGATGAGAGTCAGCACCTCCAAATCTGAGGTCATGGTTCTCTGCCGGAGAACAGTGGATTGTTCCCTCTGGGTTGGGAGAGAGTTACTGCCTCAAGCAAAGGAGTTCAAGTATCTCAGGGTCTTGTTCATGACTGAGGGTAGAATGGAGCGTGAGATGGATCGGTGTCTGCAGTGATGCAGACGCTGTGATGGACCATAGTGGTGAAGAGGGAGCTGAGCTGGAAGGGAAAGCTTTCGATTTCCTGGTCCATCTCCGTCCCAACCCTCACCTATGGTCATGGGCTCTGGGTAGTGACTGAAAGAATGAGGTCACAGATACAAGCATCTGAAATGAGTTTCCTCTGTAGGGTGTCTGGGCTCAGCCTTAGAGATAGGGGGAGGAGTCAGACATCAGGAGGGAGCTCGGAGTAGAGCCGCTGCTCCTTCATGTTGAAAGGGGTCAATTTAGGTGGTTCGATCCTCCTGGGCGCCTCCTGTTAGAGGTGTTCTGCGCACGTCCAACTGGTAGGAGGCCCCGGGGCAGACCCAGAACACACTGGAGGGATTATAAATATATTATATTTCCTCCCCCAGGAGGAGCTGGACAGTGCTACTTGGGGGTGGGGTGGGGTGGCGAGGGTGTCTGGAGTTCTTTCCTCAGCCTGCTTCCTCAGGATGTGCGCTTGGTTTTGAAGACAATTTTCATAGTGATCAAACTACACCATCATGTGATGCTTTGGGGCCACAAAAAGACTTTTCTCATAGATACGTCAGTGCCGGCCTGTGACATAGGCAGTACAGGCAAATGCTAAGGGCGCCGTCATCCATAGGGGGCGCCGCAAAGGATTTGGTATGATGATTTTTATGGTTATTTTACTGTGACATGAAAAGTGTATTTGTGTGTTTCACATGTGTTTCCTCTCAGCTGCCCTGTGACAGACTGATGTGTCAACTACCTGTACATGACTGCGACAGGATGACTCACACACACACAGACAAACTAATGAGCAACAACAGACAGAAAACACAGGCAGTCGTCATGGCAACCACAGGTGGGAATTTCACAGCAGCTCACCTTGTTAACGTAAGATCCTGAAGGAAATGTCTTTTGCAGGAAGTCATTAAACACACTCCCAAAGTCTGTACATATATTCCATACCTATAAATATTAATGTGGCCCGATAAGTCACACTGTGCTCTTCAGAAACCAGTGAAACCAGTAGTACATTTATCCTGAGATAAAAGTCATCAACAATGGCTCGGTGTAATCATCTGTGTGCAAGATAAAAAAACAGTGAGAGACATAAAGTCAGAGAAGACAAAACACATAAATACATCCATCAGTCCCCAAACATGAGTGTTTTTTGGGGACCGATGGCTGCGTTTCCTGCCGGGATAGCGCATCACAAAGCAGTTGTTTTTTGCCAAGACACGGTCGCATTTCCTGCCAGGATAGTGCCATAAAAAGTAGTTGTGTTTTACCAAGACATCACTGAGTTTGCCTCCAGGATAGCGTCATGAAAAGCGATTATTTTTACAGAAACACTGCTGCGGTTGCTGCCATGTTACTGCCTCTAAAAGCAGTTGTTGTTTGTCAAGACATGGCTGCATTTCCTGTCAGGATAGTGCCACAAAAAATAGACATTGCTGCATTTCCTGCTGGGACAGTGTCACGAATAGCGGTTGTTTTTTTGCCAACATGTTGTCGTGTTTGCTGCCGGAATATTGCCACAGAAAGCAGGACTGTTTTGCCCAGACGTGCCTGCGTTCCCTGTCAGGATAGTTCAATAAAAAGCAGTGTTTTACCAAGACATTACTGTGTTCATGCCAAGATAGTGTCACAGAAGCAGTTGTTTTTAACCAAGACATTATTGCATTTCCTGCCGGTATAGTGCCACAAAAAACGGTTGTCTGTTTTTGCTGAGATATGGCTGTGCTTCCTGCAGGGATAGTGTGATAAAAAGCTGTTGTTTTTTGTGGAGACATCGCTGCGTTTCCTGCTGGGATAGTTATTTGTGTTCATTCCAGCATAGTGTCACAGAAAGTAATTGTTTTTTACCAAGATATCTCTGGGTTACTGTTGGGATTATGCCCCCAGAAGCAAGTATTTTAAGCCACTACATGATCTTTACCTGACCATATCCAAGTGGTTTTTGTGCCTAGAAGCCAAACCAGTCGTTGTTGAAATGTGAAGTTTCATCGTATCTGCTACATAATAACGTACAAAGGGAGCAGCAACAGGCAGAGGAACATGTCTGAATCCAGCTAAAGGTAAACACACACGTTCATTTCTCCTTTCCGTTATGTTGTCAGATAATTATACTAACAATCCGAGCTGTGTGAAAAAATGCACTTTTAGTGGACGTATTTTGACGTTGTTTGACGCTGTCTGAGTGCCCTATTATTTAATATAGCGCGCTCACGGGCTGCAGGCAGGTGAGCCCTAGCTTCATACTGGAGAAATGTCACATATTGAACATCCTATCACTCATTTAGACAAAAGGAGATCATAAAATAGGGCCCAGGTTGAAAAAGACATTAGTTCCCCTTTAATGAAGACAGCTTTAATATAATGACATGACAGACACATGACTGAAAATGGTCGATGAATAAAATTGAATATGAAACATTTGTGACGTCCATCTGTCATTTCACTGTAAATCAATGTAAAGTGATAAAATTCAACCACGTATTGACACCTCTACACACACACACACACACACACACACACACACACACACACACACACAAAGAGGGACATTCTTGACCACATCTGTTCCTTCTAAGCAACCAGTTTACCAGTCTGGACCAGTCAGAGCTTTATACTGGACAAACACAACCTGAGGTAAACACACACACACACACACACACACACACACACACACACACAGTGGAATGCATACACAAACAGAAACAGATGGAAGCAAGTGTGAACACTAAAAAATACGGACACACACACACACACACACAGAGGGTAAACAGTGGTGGTGAGCTGGCACCGTTCCTGACACTGTTATTCCAAACTCAGACATTCCTCAACTCACTTTCCTCCCGACAATTACCCTCCGCACTCTGTGTGTGTGTGTGTGTGTGTGTGTGTACTGTTTGACTCAGTGTGTCAGAACTCAAACTGTAACCTAAAACCTTTCTTTATCATACTCTTCACATGCTGCTGGAGCAGTTTCACCAGTATAGGACTGGTAATGATGGTTTATTAGCTGCGGCCGTGACTCGTTCAGCCTGAGCCGACAGTGTGAAGGTTAAACCTGATTTTATCCCTCAATGTGTCGCCCCTCAGTTATTCTATCGTCAGATTGAATTGAGTTTCACTCATCAGTTTTTCTTCAAACCTTTAACAGCAAATAAGTTCTGAAGGACTCATAACGCCGACTGGCTCCAGTTTTCTATGAACATAATGCGTCTCCTGCACGCTGCTCTCGCTCAGCTTCACAATTTACGTTTCGGTCCCACTGGACCTTCATCAAGAGTGTTCAACAACATTTTTACAACACACTTCTGCCTGTGTGTGACTGGTTTGTCTGCTTGGACTATGTTATACCTGGTTCCTGATCCTCTGCTCCTCGACTTCACCTCCTTCCTGCTCCTCCATGGTATTGTTGCCTGTTGCTGAACTGAACTGTGTTCGTTGTTTGGCCCGGTTCGGCCTGTCGGACCAGGAGGGCTACCAAGGACTTGGAGACACTTTGCTGGAGTGTTTCATGTGCTGTTAATGTGCACGGCTCTGAACCTGCTGAGCTATAACAGTCAACGTCATTACAAACTGTTCCTGGTATTAGATGTGCTGCAGCTGGGTCCAATCACCACCTGTTACAGTGACGTCTCAGTAAAAGCCACAGCTTTTCATGGCACTAGCCTCGCTGGAAACACAGGGAAGGTTTGCTAACGTTTGGTGACTAAAAAGCTGCAGTCAAAATTTGACAATATTTTTGGACATTTTGTTAACTTTTTTTTTCAGACATTAAAACTTTTTTTTTTCAGATAATTCCATATTTTTTGGACATTTTAGCAACATTTTTTTTACATTTAAAAAACAATTTTGGACATTTCATCAACTTTTTTGGACATTTTATCACATTTTTTCCTGACATTTCAATGACGTTTTTTATAGACATTTCATCAAACTTTTTTTTTTTGACATTTAAAAACCAATTTTGGACATTGCATAAACTTTTTTTGGACATTTTATCAACATTTTTTTACATTTAAAAAACAATTTTTGGACATTTTATCGACTTTTTTGACATTTAAAAAAAACAATTTTGGACATTTTATCAACTTTTTTTTGGACATTTTATAAACTTTTTTTGACATTTAAAAACCAATTTTGGACATTTCATCAACTTTTCATGGATTTTTTATCACATTTTTTTCTGAAATTTTAATAATATTTTCCAGACACTTCAATGACATTTTTTTGACATTTTATCAATTTTCTTTAACATTTTTTGAACATTTCAACAACAATTTCTTCAGACTATTAGCCATTTTATTAATTTTTATTATTGCTAATGTTCTGCTTCACAGTTGGAGAGGTAAAACCCTGCAGCATTCTTGCACACTCAGTATGTGAAGCTGTTACATCATATGTCATAGCCTGTGATTCAGTCGGCGCTGTCATCGTACAGTCTGCAGATATCAAACTTGATGTTGGACCCAAGTTTATCAGATCCATGTCGCACAGTGTCGCTGCACTGAACTTAGAAGACTGCTAAAATCTCTCAGTCTGCAGGAGGCTTAAAACAACAACAACAAACCAAACACTATCATCTTTAAGAAGGAGGATTTACTGCAGCACTGCTGTATCAGACTGCATTACAGCTGCTGCAGGTGTACCTAATAAACTGGCAGCTGAGTGTTTGTATTTAACACAGAATCACAGAACATATACAAACCAAAAAATCTGGGGTGTACAGTTACACACTGAACACCATGTGGTCATTTGTGTCATGTCATGTCTAATGGACTGTTTTAATGCTGACACAAAGTAAAGGATGCGTTCAGGGCACTGAAGGTTCTTCCTCTCAGGTCGACCTGCTGGATTTGAACCAGCAACACTGTGGTTACAGTCTCAGGCCACCAGGACCCTCAGAGAGAATCTCTGCCTGCAGCCTCCAAATCACTAAAAACACCCGTCAGTGATGACTTTGTCTCAAACACACACTTCTTCTTCCTTCTTTCTTCTTCTGGGTGAATTTCAGAGTGAACTGTGGTCTCTGGGTTTCATGTCTCGGCTGTTTCCCGTGCGCCGGATCAGCTAACAGCCTCGCATGAAGTCACCGGAGCTCCTATTGATATTCCATCTCTAATAACCGACCACATTTCCACTGCTAATGACACAGCGGCAGCCATCTTGGCTCCTGTTTGCTGTCTCATTACAGGATATCTGAGAAACTGACGGCAGAGTGGCGGCACGACGCGCCCGAAACCTCCAGACCTGTGTGTGTGTGTGTGTGTGTGTGTGTGTGTGTGTGTGTGTGTGTGTCACAGTCTTGGTGGAATGTAATCAGTACATTCCCTCAGCTACTGGACAGTTTGAGGTACTTGTACTTAAGTTAAGTATTTTCTTTTCATGCTACTTTATACTTGGAGCACACTGAGCTTTAAGAACACTTTACTGATACACACTTTCACTGCAGGACCGTAACTGTAACTAACAGAGTATTTATACAGTGTGTTTTAGTACTTTGACTTCAGTATCTGCTCTCAGTGTGCATGTTGCTTGTGTTTACGTGGAAGTGTGTGTGAGAAGAACAAACACGTCAGGGGGAAACCAGAGGTCAGAGGTCATCAGCTGGGGAGAAGTGTGTGTGTCTGTGTCTCTGTGTGTGTGTGTGGTTTTTAAAACAGGAAGAAGACGCTGTGGTAAAGTCTGCAGGTGGCTCTTTAAAAGATGGACAGACGTGTTACGAGGAGTTACAGTAAATAGACTCTCCTGCAGAGAGTATTCAAACACAGCAGCATCCAGACGCTGCTTCAGACCCTACAAACTCGATAGTTTCCCAATGTTAGCATGTTTTGTTTTTTAATAAAATGATCAGTTTTACAATTTGTCAGAAGTTTGTTTAGTTTGTGCAGATATATCTGTGTCACTCTCACTGTGCAATGTTAAATTGTTTTTTTTGTGTTGTTTGTTTCATGCCTCCTCGCCAGTGATAGCCGCAACCAGAGGCATTGTATTTCCCGACTGTCCGTCCCATTCTCATGAACGTGATGATCTGAATTCCTTCAAATTTGGCACAAACATCCACACTCTCAGAGAGACAGAGTGCACTCTGGACAGTCTACATCAGCAGAGCGCTGAGCGGAGTGAATGTGTGATTAACTTAACCGTTGGTTCATTCATGTAGAAATATAACGCTCCGTTTCTTCCACCAACAGGGCTCTCATTTTAGTGTAGAGCGTCAGACTGAATTTACCAACGCACCATGTCAGGTCACTCACTCTCCGGGACCGCCAGTGTTACTTGAATAAGTAAACACTGACCAACGGGACCAGACTGGCCGACCCGTATGCTCTCACTCAGTGGATGGATGATGTCACAGGAAGCCAATCTTACAAAGGAGGACCACACTTGTTTGTTTTGCTATGGAAGCTAACGTTAGCTAATGTGCTAAAAAGTTAGCGTTCCAGAGAAATCCAATATTCCTCTTAATCCCTCCCCAGTTTCTGATGAGGTGGACATGATAACCCTTAATACACATAACCTTATTCATCCCTACAACAGGAAATACTTTTTCCCTAACCTGATATGAAGTGTGCGCTGCACATGTGAGCATTTTTGATGATGGCCTCCGTCCAGTCCTTTGGTCTTATCACATTTAACCATAGTTGTCTTTGTTTTTGTTGACGGGCAGTGGCGGCTGGTTTTGAGCCATGACTCCTTCTATTCTGGCTCCCAATAACACAACAAGACAAACACATTTTAACACTCCTATGGAGCCTACAGCCCTGTGGGGGAGAGGCAGCTGCACCTCCAGCTGATAACATGATGTCATCGTGATGTCGGCCCTATAGATCTTCTGTGTGTGAAGCATCCATGTTTTCACAGACATGGATGTAAACTGTCAGAGAAACTTGGCTGGTGTGCAGAGGCGTACAAAGGCGGGACCTGTGACCTCTCCAACAGGTTTGCGAAAAGAGGTGCAACAGAAAATATTGTCTCTTTATGTTCTAGTTTTCTAAGTGCAGGTGTTGTGCAGCGTGTTTGCAGTACAAAGTCATCACGCTCAAGTTAGAGCGTTTGTCACGTCGTCTCTTCTCTCACATGAACAAAAGCTTTACAGCCGTGAACACTGAGGTCACACATCTTACTAAAGCTTTCCACAACAACCTGCTGCACTTCACAGCTCACCTGTTGCTCTGTGCAGATGTTAGATTATGAGCAGCCAGATGTTTTCTGTCAGCAGACAGAATCCAGCTAGTTTATTTTCTGTCTCATTCTTGAAGCAGATTTTGTTCATTAAATCAGAATTCTGCTCACATCGTTTTTATGGTCTTTAATTAGCAGAGGAGAGGAGAAGCTTTCCAACCCTGCTGCTGATTACAGACCTACAGTGTGTGTGTGTGTGTGTGTGTGTGTGTGTGTGTGTGTGTGTGTGCGTGTGCGTGTGTGCGTGTGTGAGAGAGAGAGAGCAAGAGTGTGTGTGCGGGTTTTGCTGAGCCATTTTGTCTTAATCTCTCCGCATCTTCGCCAAGAAGCACTTACAGCTGCGGTGTGTGTGTGTGTGTGTGTGTGTGTGTGTGTGTGTGTGTGTGTGACCTAGATGTTGGTTGGGTTGTGGTCTCTGGACCTGGACTGGACGAGCGTGCCTCGACACCACACGGTAAATCTGGGTGTGTGAACGCAGAATCTCAGGCTGCTGTTACAGGAACTGGTTTTAAATGCAGAGTCAGGATGTCGTTAGCGTAGCTTAGCATAAAGACTGGCGGCAGGGGAAACAGCTAGCCTGTCCCCGGCTCTGTGAGGTAGCTATGTTTGGCTCACTGTCTATTAGGAAGCTGCTAAAATACATCAAGTAGAAAACAACCAACATCTGTTTTGATTTCACCTTCTGCTGTATTAGCCCTCTGAAAACGTTTTTAAAATTGTTCTAAAAAAAACCTGTGTCAGCAACTGCATTCTGTTTGCAACAGAACACTACGACTTAGGTCTTGTGCGACATTACGTTGTTGGCTTTCAGTGATGTCATTATGTTATGCTGCAAGTGGTCCAAAAGACGGAGAGAACGTGTGGTGGCAGTTTTCAATACTTTTATTAATTATCATGGTTTATTAACTTCTATAACCTTTTGCTTGTAGGTTGTAGGGATTTTAGGGATATGAAATACCAACACGTTCTCATCCCAAGTCGTCACATATCGCCGCTTTCTTCAGAGCATTTTCACGTCTACATATTACATGCTAGGTATCCTCCTGCGTCTGCTGTTGATGTTCCAGGATGCCACAACTAACACCAGGATGCCAACAAAAGCCTGTGGATAGGTTTAGAAAAAACATGGTTTGGTTCTACGTTCATGCACGAAGCAAACACCAAACTCCCAGGTAAAAGTCCAGGCTCTGTTGGACCCATCCACGACCCCTCCCAACCGCCATATAGGGACTTTCCAGCTCCTTATTATTATTATTAAATTCTTACCGGCAACTTTTTAACCTGACGCCTGCCATCTAGCGACATAGCCAACACATTCTCACTCCGACCTCGTCACATATGGACGTTTGGTCATGAACTTGTTGATGTTCTGGGACGCCGTGTCAACTTCAGCCTGTTACATGCATTGTCTGTTTTCAAAATACACTTTTGCTTTCACAGGAAATGTACAGTTTGCATACAGTCTCTTTCAAAATAAAAGCACTACGTCAGTCCAACAGCAGGAATTGACATTTTTTGCTTTCAACAACAAACACACGTGGTTACGTGTTCCCAACACACGCGGTTAGGTTTAGGAAAAAGAACAGTGTGTTTGGCTTTACAGTCTTACAAGAAGCTAACACCACCCTCCCTGATGACAGTTGATGGTTGGTTGGACCCATCCATCACTTGTTAATATTATTTGCCACAAGGACGTCTTGTGAAAATGGCCTTTTTTCATCATATATCATGGCAATTCATTCTCAATACGGGGTTAATAATACGTCACCACAAACACCTGTAGTATAGCCTTGATTGTGAAATCAACAGAGTAGGCCCACAGGCTAAATAAGGGGGTCTTGCCTGAAACATCCATGTGGCGTCCATGTAGCCAAACAAACAGGCTAATGCAGTTGCAGCAAACTATCATTAGCTTATCATACTTAGCTAACGTCACGTTAACTCATTGCAACAGACGACGGACTTGTTTTTAATGTTGTTGGTTGTCCAATTCGATGGGCGGTGATGTGGCGAAAAACTAGAGTTCTGGAATTGCAGCCTCCTGTGCTGCAGCTATACCCTACATAAAAGTTGTGATCTATAAAGACAGACTTGATGGGACGAACTTTGACCCATGCAAGCATTTTTGGAGATGGGAAATTGGTGACATGGTGAGGTGGAAGTTGTCGAGTATTTTTTGGTCTTTTTCTGTATGTACATTTTCAGTATGGATCCTACTCATTGTTTTATAAATGACAGATCTGTGTGGAGCCTGTTGACCTAAGTGGAGGGTTTCCATCCACCTGTAGAGTAAAGACAGGTGAAAGATAGAGAGAGAAGAAAAACAAGAGATGAATGGAAAAGTAAATGGGAAGAAGAAGAAGTAGAGAGAGAGAAGAAAAACTGAAACACAAGAAAAAAAAACGTATAATTTAAGTTTCAATAAAACGATGAAAAGAGGTTTAAAGGGTGAAAATGACATAAATGGAGACAGGCTTGGAAAAGAGACAAAGAAAAGAGAGAAAGGGAAAATAAAACTTGAAATGAAGAAGAACAACAGCTGTAAAGAAAAGAGGAGAGGAGCAGAGTGGAGGAGAAGAAAAGAAATGAGAGAAAGACGAGAGAAGTGTTGCAGCGTGGTTTATGGCAGCCATGTTGGTCTGTTTAACACCAATCAGCTGTAATTAGACTCTGTGTGTGTGTGTGTGTGTGTGTGTGTGTGTGTGTGTGTGTGTGTGTGTGTGTGTGTGTGTGTGTGTGTGTGTGTCTAAGGTCCCTGGGTTCACACTGTGGCACTGAGGAGGACATCGGAGGACTGCGAGGCTATGTGCTCCCTCCTTTTATTAATGCAGATGTACGGAGCCCAGCAGGTGTCAGGAGTCGAGCCACGATCACTGTGGGTGCAGCTCATCATGCTAACGTGTCCTTTGCTTCACTCACTTCCTCTCCTCACGTCTTAACCCCACCCACGGGAGCTGTGAGCGAAGAAGGCGAGGAAGAGACGCGAGTGAGAAATCCTCGGTTCAATCGCGTCACATTTCCTGTGAAAACAGAAGTGTATTTTGAAAACAGACAATGCATGTAACAGGCTGAAGTTGACACGGCGTCCCAGAACGTCAACAACCAACACACCCAGGATACCTTGGACGCCATATGTGGACGTGGAAAGTCCATGACCAAACGTGGACATGTGACGAGGTCGGAGTTGCGACGCTCTTCCTGCAGCAGATTCTTTGAGCTGCTGCGACTCATTCTGCGTCTCTTGTCCATCTCTTGTGTCTCCTACCTTCTGTCCCTCTTCTGTTTCCTCCATCTTGTCTGTCTTCTTGCAGCAGCACAAAGGGCGTCCACCCCTGACCTCTGACCTTCACTCAGACATGTCGATGACCAGGAAGTCGACAGGAAGTGACCCTGAACTGTGGGGCTGAGAAACGTGATGCTTTCAGCTTCCTAAAAACAACACTGGTGGAATCACAGTGAGAACAAGTTTTATTACGGTAAGAACGCGACTGAGGTCTTCAGCAGGGTCGACAAACAACAACAAAAATAATCTGTATTCTGAATCATATGAGGACCAACCAGGGACCTCACAGGAAGTTCTTAGAAATCATGTGAGCTGCTGATTTTATCTGTGTTCAATTGTTTTCTACCAACATTTAAACTTCTCATAACTTCATGAAAGTTCTAACCAAATCTGGACGCTGTGTTTCTGTGTATCTGTGCATTTGGTTACATCTGTGACGCGTGTACTCGGGAGCTGATGGAGCACACACACATGTGAGATGACCTCCTGTGAGTATGAGGTCATGAGGTTTACAGTAAAAGAGCTGTGACTCGTTATGATGAAGGTGACGCCATATGGGGTCCATAAAAGGAAGGATGTATGCAGACGTACTCTGACTCATCTTCAGGAGGTAAATATAGACAGTGCAGTGTACGGGGGCCCTTGTGAATGATTCAGATTATCACCTCAGAACTACACCTGTGTTCGAAGAAGAACTCTCATTAAATTATACATAGTGCTATTTCTCTGACATGATTTTTTCTTTTCTTTTTGTGAAATAGTCAATAGCGAGTAGGGACTGTGAGGGGCGTGGCCAAACCTTCAGCTGGCTCCTCTTGAGGTCGTCCATTGTGGATCTGGAGGTGTGTTTAGGATCATTGTCCTGTTGTAGAAGCCGTCCTCTCTTCATCTGCAGCTTTTTTACAGATGCTGTGATGTCTGGAATTTAACTGAATCCATTCTTCCCTCTACCTGTGAAATGTTCCCCGTGCCACTGGCTGCAACACAAGCCCAAAGCATCATCCATCCACCCCCGTGTTTAACAGTTTGTTCTCCAAACATACCTTTGCTCATTGTGTCCAGAAAGTTCTGTTTTACCTTCATCAGTCCACAGGACTTGTTTCCAAAAAGCATCAGGCTTGTTCAGATGTTCCTTTGCAAACTTGTGAGGCTGAATGTTGTGGTGAGGACACAGGAAAGGTTTTCTTCTGATGACTCTTCCATGAAGCTCATATTTGTCCAGGTGTGTCTGCACAGTAGAACAGTGCACCACCACTCCAGAGTCTGAGAAATCTTCCTGCAGGTCTTTTGCAGTCAAACAGAGGTTTGATTTGCCTTTCTAACAATCCTACGAGCAGCTCTCTCAGAGAGTTTTCAGCTTGACCTCCACAGTTCCTGTTAACTGCCATTTCTTACTGACATGACCAACTGAGGAAACAGCTCCCTGAAAACACTTTGCTATCTTCTTCTAGTCTTCATCAGGTCTTTTAGTTTTCAGAGTGCTAGGCAGCTGTTTAGAGGAGCCCATGGCTGCTGATTGTTGGGACAAGCTTTCAGGAGTCAGAGTATTTATAAAGCTTTGAAATTTGCATCACCTGGCCTTTGCTAACGATGACTGTGAACAAGCCAGAGCCCTAACAAGCTCATTAAGGTCTGAGACCCTGGGAAAAGTTGTCTGAGAGCTCAGATGTCTTGGCGTGCCCAAACTTTTGCATGATGCTACTTTCATTTTTTTCACTTTAGAATTGTATAAAACATAAATAAAACACTGTCCATGGCTGTTGGACCCATACAACACCCCTCCCATCCACCCAACTTGGACTCGGACCGCCATGCTTCCCCCTGACAATGTTAAATAATAATAGCAACTGGACACGTATCATGCTAATGTGAAAGAGCAGCTTTTTCCCCCGGTTTCAAATGCCAGACGTCACTGACCAAGCATCAGTTTTCAACGACTTCAGAGTGAGACCGGTTTGCAAAACCAGGTATTGAAAGCCAAAACATGACATTTTCCTAAGCAAGTGTTTTTCTGCCTGAACCTAACCACACGTTAACCACGGCATTGTTGTATCCACTCTGTAGCATCGTACAAATGTAACGTATCAGTGGTTTACAGAAATACACAGTGCCAACCTTTTTTAGGTAACTGGGCTGAAGATAGCATTCCTTACAGACACGTCAGCACGACTTCAGTTTCCTGGAAATGGTCTTATGACACAGCCATGTTAACTGCATGTGTGTGTGTGTGTGTGTGTGTGTGTGTGTGTGTGTGTGTGTGTGTGCGCACATGAAGAGGAAAAATGACTCCATGGATTAGGTCGTTATTGTTGAGTCAGCCCCTTTAGAGTAATCTCCTCTTGCTCCAAACTGTGAGGTGAGTGTGTGTGTGTGGTGTGTGTGTGTGTGTGTGTGTGATGAGAAAAAATGACTCCACACACTGAAGTCTGAGAAAAGTCTGCAGACTGACTGTTTATGATCGTCCGTGTGTGTTCAGCATGTCTTTATTCATGTCTACTGTTTCAGCCTGGGGGCACACACACACACACACACACACGCATACAATACACAAACACACACGCTGATATCATCTCACGCTCACACACACATTATTAACACGCCCACTCATTCTGCAACCAGTTACACACACAGTCTGACCCCTGCAGCAGTGCCAGTCATATGTAACCACAAGAGATTCAACACAGTGAACACACACACACACACACACACACACACACACACACACACTCAGTCATTGTTCTTGCTGTGTGGGAAACTGAAGGGCAATCCACACCCTCAGCATTTTCTAAGCATTTTTGGAGCTCCTTCTTTTAAATGAAATAAAGATTATGTGAATAAATCGTAAAAAAAAAATAAATTTTTAAATAAAAACTCAGCTTTTATTATGAAATGCATTTCTTAATTGCAACAGGAATTACTTGGAGATTATTTTTATTGAGTTACAGACTACGTTTCTTTTTTTAAGGCAACCAAACCTTTTTCTATCATTCTGTTAAGTCATGTCAAAATACGATTCTTTTTTTATCCAAAAGTCTTTTCTGTTCTTTCTCTTTTCCTCTTTATCCTATTAAACCCACTGACAGTGAACGCAGCACGTCAAAAAAAATATACACGCATTGGCGCTCCTGGAGGTGCTACCCCAAAGCACTTCACACCACTGTCCTATTGCCAGCCTTGTGTCAGATTTGGATTTTTCAAACCGCAGATCATAAAGTCCTGCAGATTTGTAGAGAGTCTGAAATGTACCTCACTGTCCCTAAATGTCCAACACACTATCTGTGAGACATCATGTCCTCTTCCATAATACAGCATGATTACAGCTATAAAGACTCCTTTAGGACCCGTGTGTCCCGTTGCTGTGGCAGCCAGGTGAGCTGTGAGGTGATTGGCTGGTTAAACGTTTGGCTCGTGGTTTCTAATCACACCTGACCAGATTACAGAGCAGCAGGTAATGCGTGTGTGTGTGTGTGTGTGTGTGTGTGTGTGTGTGTGTGTGTGCAGTCAGGTTTATAGTGTTGGATGATCACAAAGCTAACAGACCAATCAGCAGCAGACTGCAGCGCGGCCGTGTCAGGCGCCTGTACAGATCTCAAACCCGCAGCCTATAAATTCCTCCTCTCATTGATTAGAGGTCAGCTGGTGCTGATTCTGTGACACAGTGTCGCTCAGGTGACGGTGACTCTTTCAGGTGAAGAAACAACAGTTAATATTTAAGTGCCGTCAGTATCACCGTTCACCTGTCTCATGTTAATGCAGGTGTGGCTGCAGCTGAACATGTTACAGTCAGAGTGAGATCAGCTGAGTCGCAGTGTGTACGGATCCCCTAAAAGGTTTCCCACCTCTTCCTGCCTGTCAAAATAAAAGCTACAGATGAGCTTTTCCTCCATGTCTCTTCCTGTCACCTGAGACTCAGCACTTCACCCTTCTGATGACCTCACCTGTGCCTGATTGTCTGTCCCGCCCTGATTAGCCTCACCTGTGTCTCGTTATCCTTCCCCTCACCACAGTATTCAGTGTGTGTCTTGTTTTCTCTCAGTGTCAGTTTGTCTCAGCTCCTTGTGTGTCTAGTGTCCCAGCCTTTTGTTTCCCTGTTTCTTTTTCTTGGTTTTTTTGATTCAGCCTGTTGCTTGACTCTGCCTCATCACTATTGGATTTGTTGACCAGTAAAGACTGTGTTACTTTACCTGAACTCGTCGTGCCTTCGAGTCCACTCTCACCTGGTTCACCAGTTGTTACACATCCCTCAGAAATATCACCAGGACTCGTCCACTCTGCAGAAAACAGCAGCTGAAAAAAAACAGTTCAGCAGAGACTAAGTAAAAATAAAGATCCAGGGGTATTTTTAGAACATTAAGTTGTTGGCATGTTGTGGAGCTAAAATCCACACGGCTGTCTGCACGTATCTGTTCTCCATCAGACAGCTTAGTTTTCGTGTGTCAAGCATGCAAGTTCAGGTCTGTAAGGAACGCCAAAGCACGGGTGGGACCAGCAGCTCATTTGTGTTACATTTACACTGCCTAGATTTGCGAGCACAGCTTGATTACTTAAAGGTTCTGTGTGTAAGATTTAAGGGGATTCATTGGTGTCAAGCGGGGAGGATTGCAGATTACAACCAGCTGAAACTTCTCCTGGTTAGAATTCATTCAGTGTTCATTGTTCAGGAGGTTTCTACAGGGAGCTGAATTATCCTCAGTGATCTCGAGACAGGCGGCGAACCAAACACATGCTATTATGTGCTCACCTTTTTCTGATCCAGATGTTCCAGAGGTGTTAATGGGGAGCCAAATTATATGCAGGGTCTCTTCCTCTCCAAAACAAATGGACCAGGTAACAACACAGAATAAAGTAGTGTCAAATTTAAAAAAAATAAATAAATAAAAGTTTTTCCCTGACACTCTCTTGTGTGTGAGCCCGGTCTCACTCCAGAGTCGTCGAAATCCAGCACTTAAGCAGTGACTTACGACGCCAAAAAACAACAAAAAAAGGCATCCTTTAACATCAGCATGATACACAGCCAGTTGCACTTATAGTTTAATGGCGCCCAGCAGCCTTGGGGGAAACAGGGCGGGGCAGGGACAGAAGTTATGGTGGAGAAAGTCCAAGTGGGATGGGTAGGAGTGGTGGTGCAGGGGTCCAACAAACACGGACTTTCACCCGAGAGAGTGGTGTTCATGTCCCATAAGATTCTAAAGCCAAACCTTGTTCTTTTTCCTAAACCCAACCACGTGCTGTTGTTGTTTAAGGAAAAAACCTCAATTTGCGGTGTTGTCCTGACGTAGTGCTTTTATTTTGAAAGAGACTGTATGCAAACTGTACATTTCCTTTGAAAACAGAAGTGTATTTTGAAAACAGACAATGCATGTAACAGGCTCAACTTGACACGGCGTCCCAGAACGTCAACAACCAACACACCCAGGGTACCTTGGACGTCATATGTGGACGTGGAAAGTCCATGACCAAACGTGGACATGTGACGAGGTCACAGTGAGGATGTTTTGTTTTTAGTGATGTCACCATCACAACTCACACTGCTAGAATTAAGACTCATTTCTAACATCGGACAGCGTCCACTTTCAGTTTAATTCCTCACAACATGTTTTCTCTATTATAAAACTTGAAGTGGTTGATGGTAGCAGACACTTGTAGGTTGTTCGCCTGAAAATATCTCACATGTAGGTAAAAAAAAATCTCAGTAAGTGAAAAAAGTTACAATTATGGTGATGCTCCTCTAGCAGCCAGTCACAGCGCAGGAGGGCGGGACTAGGCAGAACGCTCTGGGGGAAAAAAATAACGTAATGCAACATATTTGTTGACAAGTGGACCGGGTTTTATATTTCATTAATAATTTACATATCAGCGTTACTTTGTTGTATCAGAGCTGTGACGTAAAATGTCCTGCTGCTTCACAGTAAAAACTTTCCCACCATCAAACAGCAGGAGGTTTTTATTGTGAGGCAGCTGCAATGGAGCTATGGAGTATGTTCTTTATTAAAAATGTACAAGCAAACAAGAGGTGGACGTGTTTGGGTTGGTGGATCAGAGCGGTGCAAACAGACAGAGCTGCAGAGAGACGATAGAAATCTGAAGAATGAATCAAACGTCTCCGAATCAGATCTGCTGAAACTCTCTGTGTCGAACCAGACTGATGACGAAGGCCATCAGATATCTGTCTGTTATTTTCTCTGAGGTTTAGTCAGACGGTTAAAGAGGTCAGACGACACACACACACACACACACACACACACACAGAGTCTAAAGTATTTTCCATCTCAGCTCTTTAATATTTCTCAGGCTCTTTATAGAAAACAACCTCTGATTCACTGTGAACGTCTCTCTCTCTCCTCACTCCTTGTGTTCTCTCTCTATCTTTAGCTCCGGTGGATTTATTCCTGTCACTGAAGGGAGCTAATTTTAATGTCACATGTTCAGGTCAGTGATATTAAGTACGTCTGAAGTGTAGATATCGACACATTCTCACCTTCAACTCATCAGATACTGACGCTTGGTCAGTGGCCTGTCTTGTTAAAATGAGACACGCTAGGTACGCTCCTATGTCAGTTTTGGACGTTCAGGGACACCGTCTGGGTGAAAGTTGTGACTTACATTACCTGCTATCAAAATGACTTCATTGACTTTTAATTTGACATGCAAAACGTACAGCGGGTTCCAGGGTGAAAGTTTGTTTGACC
This sequence comes from Epinephelus moara, assembly GCF_006386435.1. Classification (NCBI taxonomy): domain Eukaryota; kingdom Metazoa; phylum Chordata; class Actinopteri; order Perciformes; family Serranidae; genus Epinephelus; species Epinephelus moara. The sequence continues at coordinate 3,350,529 of NC_065507.1, read as the reverse complement.
TGTCCACCTCCCCTTCCCACCCTCCCGAAACAGGCTTGCTGAATCTTTATATGACAGTATGCTTGCTGCATCGTACCACCACAAAGGGTTCCTCTGTGTGTCGGTGTTTGAAGCCAAGGACCATGGACAAAGTGGTGCTATTTGACAAGTTGGGAGTGAGAACAGGCTGGATGAGAGGGTGCTTGCTGGCCTTACCTTATCCCTAAAGTCATCAAACACTTTTTCGTAGTGCAGCAATGTCTCCGTTCAAAGTCGATAATCCACAGACTTTGTTGTGAGCAGTTTCATGTAGGAACAGTTTACTTTCTACTGAACTACACCACACAGAAGGAAGCGTGCATCTACTGTTAGCTCACCTAGCACCATTGAGCTAGCTGATGGTAACATGTTAATGTTTACACTTCATGCTGCCATTAAAACAAACTTCCATTTCATGAGTAGACACCAGCTTTTCTCTGTGCAGTGATACAGTTGTTGTGTATACATCAGGGGACCGTACCTATGTTCCCCGGGTCCTATGTTCCCCGGGTGCTATGTTCCCCGGGTCCAATGTTCCTCCCAAAACGCGAAAGATCTTTGATTCAATGCCCAAAGGCGCAGACAACGCTCCCCAAAAATCACATATATTTAGAAGCTCGTTTTCTCCACTATAATTGCTGAATTCTGCGACAAATAGCCTATGCAGGGCTTCCCTGATTTAATTCAGCATTTTCCCGCAGAGTTTAAAGGATAACTTTGGTATTTTTCAACCTGGGCCCTATTTCCCCATGTGTATGTGTGCGTATGACTCATAGGTACAACTCGTTTTAAAACTGGTTCAGTATTGAGGGAGGCGGATGCAGCCGGCAGCCGCGAAACGAGCTAACACGGTAACGGGGGCAGATGCATCGCGTATAAGTTTGCACATTAAAAGTGTTTTTTTTCGNTGTTTTCAATTGATGCAGTAAAACTCTCAGCTGTACTCCGGGACAACCAGCGCCACTCTGAGCGGCGCTCTGCATGGCTCCTCTGTTTTCTTCCGGCAACAAGCAAAGCTCTTGCAAGATGACGTCACAGCCCAGAGGTCAGGGAAATGCTTAGTATGCTATTTACAGAGATAGCACTGGCGATCTGAACCGGTCAGTGGTGAATGCTATTTACAGAGATAGCACTGGCGATCTGAACCGGTCAGTGGTGAAAAAAAAGCACTTTTAATGTGCAAACTTATACGGGACGCATTTGCCCCCGTTACCGTTTAAGCTCATTTCGCGGCTGCCGGCTGCATCCACCTCCTCAATACTGAACCAATTTTAAAACGAGTTGTACCTATGAATCATACGCACACATACACATGGGGAAATAGAGCCCAGGTTGAAAAATACCAAAGTTATCCTTTAATGTTGCATATAAGATATAGGTTTAGCAGTCTGAGGAAGAGCATCACGCTCGAAACGTCACGCAAAATAAAAAATTGCATATGGGAGCTCTTTTGGTGTGCGGATCGCTTTTTTCTTTTTTCATGCATATAAGATATAGCCCATTTGACGCGCATATCCAAATACTATAATGTAGGTTATTCTAGGTTGTAATTGGCGGCCGGTCGATCGGTTTTATGTGAATGAATGGAGAAGCTTGATGCCTTCATAATGTTGACAGTGTCTGTCCCATTCATGCATAGCCTATAGGTTACAGGTGCTGGAAATAAAGTTGAATTAATAGGCCATCACACACATAGCCTATACACAAAATATAGACAGCATTAGGCCATCTATCCATCTATCTATCTATCTATCTTTTTCCGAAAAAGGGTCCTATGTTCCCGGGTTGCAGAACATAGGAGGAAACATAGGACCCGGGGAACATAGGGATGACCCCTACATTGGGTATATAATATGTGATATATAACGGTACAACAGTCACAGGGGATGTTTTTATACTTGACGACATTTTCCTGATACATACTTTCACTGCAGGAACCTTTTCTGTACAGTGTGGTGACTGTATTTTTACTGCAGTACAGGATCTGAATACTTCGTCCGTGACAAGAGACACTGAGAAGAAAGGATGTGTATAAAGTGTGCTGGAGGAGGAAGGACTGAATGTGACTGACCTCGAGTCAGAAATTGAAAGCAGTTGTGGAGCAGTGTGTGTGTGTGTGTGTGTGTGTGTGTGTGTTTGTGTGTGTATGTGTGTTTGTGTGTGTGTGTGTGTGTGTGTGATTTTTAGAGCTGTTCCCACGACACCAAATGACCTCCATCCCTCTCGCTCTTCCTCTCCCTCTCTCTATAAATGGCTCGTCTGGTGGCATTTTGGTGACCAGTCGGACTTAAAAAGGACAGAAAGAAACGAGAGAACGAGAGAAGAGAGGGAGAGACGGAGGGAGGAGTGACAAGAGAGAATAAAAAATATCTAAAGAGAGACAGAAAAAAAAGCCCTGCTTTGGCAGGAACAAAGAAATAGTTCAACATTCTGGAAGCTTATTCTCTATGTTTCTGAGACTGAGATGTTCAGATGAATTTTAGTCTCATGTCTGTGTTAAAGGAATACTTCACACACAACATGATCATGAGTATATCAGATATTCACACTGTGTTATGTTAAATTTGTGAGGAAAACTTAGTGTCTCTCACATTCTTCCATGGTGAACGGAGAATCCAGAAAAGGTGAACCTTCTTTATGAATTGCAGTGAAAGAGTTTAACAAGAGCACAACTTCACAAACAAAAGCATTTTCACTGAAATTCAACTGAACGTAAGGGATACTATGCTCTCTGCTCGTCATTTTTTCTGCTCGTCAGCTCTATGCAATGTCTTCTGAGTGAGACCAGGTTGTCAACATGCTCTCATCCCAACTCATCAAATATCGTCACTTTGTCTGTGGACTTTCACGCCTAAGTCATGCCTTCATGACTTGGATTATACTGCAGGAGTTGTTTTAATCTTTGTAAACGGGCATTCAGATGTTACTATATAATGAGGAAAACTCTGTGTGTGTGTTCCACGTTTTTCTCCTCACTGACTTGGTCAATCCTTGTGAAATTTGGCACAGTGGTAGAGGGTCATGGGAGGATGCCAATGAAGCAATATTACATCAACTGGCCAAAGGGGGGCGCTATAGCAACTGATTGAAATGTCAAACTTTTAATGGGCATATCTCATGCCCCGTATGTCGTAGAGACATGAAACTTTGCACAGAGATGCCTCTCCTCATGAGGAACACATTTGCCTCAAGAACCCATAACTTCCGTTTTATAGATTTTCCGCCATTTTGAATTTTTTGAAAAACACTTCAAATGGATCTCTTCCTAGGAAGTTTGAGCGATCTGCATGAAACTGGGTGAACATAATCTAGGGAGCAATATCTAAAGTTCCCTCTTGGCAAAAGTTGGAAAACTTACTAAAACTGAGCTTCTATAAGGCAATGAATATTGCGGAGGGCGTGGCTCATCACATA
>NC_065507.1:3307053-3346430 GCF_006386435.1 Epinephelus moara | reverse complement strand
CTAACATGTTGCACATGAAGAAAGAAGTTATGTTTCTGCTTCTTAACAGTCACATGGATAAGTCAGAGTTTACAATGAACCTGGGGACAAATCCTAGTTGGCTCACATTAGTTATTTGTTGAGAGCATAAATAGAGAGATGTTGAGCTTTTCAGATGATGATCAGTGAGTGTGTGCTCGTAAATCAGCCCTTAAACCTTAATTTCTGATACATGAATTAGCCTCACTGGATTAGTTTAAAGATTAAAAAAAACATGGAAGACATAACGACTAAAAGTTGACTAAAATGTTCAGAATTTTTGTTGACCAAAACTATGGGGGATAAAAATGACTAAAATGGAGGGAACTGACACACAAGTGGTCATTCTGTGGGTAAAGTATTCCTTAAAGCCTAAGAGCTTGAGTCAGGATGTGGTTCTTGGAGTTAATACAGATTGCAGTACAACATTCCTCGTCCCAGTTGCTCGGATGATGTCAGTGATGGTTTGACTGGTATCTCTGTTTCAGGACAAAAAGCAAACCCAGCTGAATCACTGTGTTTGTGTTTAGTTCCATATCTGGGAAGTGAGCTAATATCAGTCTTCAGGGTCTAATTTTAGAGCTGTGTGTTTTATTGCAACACCAAGGACACACTTGGTGCTCAGTCTCTCTTGCTGTTACACATACACACACACACACACACAGTCCAGATGTTTCCTATTGGATGGGTCCAGGGAGACCAAAGCCGGCTGGGCCGAAGCTACGACACCAGAAAACTTGGAGGAGCCACAGTGGAGACGATCCACAGAGTGCTGGGTCTGACAAGATTTATATTAAAGCTTCTTCAACAACCAGCTGGGAACTAGTTAAAGGAACAGTCTGACATTTTTTATGTTGTCCTGTGTCTCCAGGGTCAGGTTGTTTAGATTGTGTCTCCAGCCCGGGCACCAGGAGAAAATGTTGTCTTCGCACAATTCTGCAAAACACAGATATGTTACATTTGAACCTTTCATATGTTTTAATAGTGTCGTATGAGCTGACGTTGTCATCTGGAGGTGGAGGGAGCAGTGGATGGCGTGTCACCTGGGCGAGAGCGCTTACTGAGACATGGCTGCATTTCCTATCAGGACTGTGTGACAAGCAGTGGTTGTTATTTTACCGAAACATTGTTTTTCTAGCTGGGATACTGTCGTGAAAAGCTGTTGTATTTTCTACTGAGACACAGCTTTGTTTCCTGCCAGAAAATTGTCACAGAAATGGTTTTGTACGAAGACATTGCTGCGTTTCATGCCATGATAGTGCCATAAAAAGCGACTGTTTCTTACCGTTACATGGCTGCATTTCCTGCCGGGATAGTACCTCGAAAAGTGTCTGTTTTAACTGAGACATAGCTGCGTTTCCTATCAGGATTGTCTGACAAAAAGTGGTTATAATTGTACAGAAAAATTGTGTTTCTAGCTGGGATACTGCAACGAAGAGTGACTGTTTCTTACCAAGACATTGATGTGTTTCTAGCTGAGATAGTGCGATGAACATCACTGTGTTTCCTGCTGGAATAGTTTGACAAAAAGCGATTAGTTTTTTAACAAAACATTGTGTTTCTTGCCGGAATAGCGCCATATAGTGTAGTGTTGTTTTGTACAAAGACATCACTGGATTTCCTGCTGCTGCAAAACCAGCTGTTATTTAACTGAAACATTGTGTTTCTAGCTGGCATAACGCCATTAAAATCTGTTGGTTTTTAAATAAGGCACAACTTTGTTTCCTGCGGGCATAGTGCCATCGAAAGCGTTTTGTCTGAGACATCGCTGTGTTTGCTGCCAGGATAGTGCCTCAAAAAGTGATTGTTATTTTACTGAAAAATTGTGTTTCTAGCTGGGATAGTGTGATGAAAAGAGGCTGGGGTTTTTTACCAAGAAATGGCTGCATTTCCTATCGGGATAGTTTGACAAAAAGCGATTGTTTTTGTAACAAATCATTGTGTTTCTAGCCGGGATAGTGGCATTAAAAGATTTTGTTTTTTTCCTACAAAGACACAACCTTGTTTCCTGCTGGGATAGTGCCATAGAAAGCATTTTTTACGGAGACATCGCTGCATTTCCTATCGGGATTTTGCGACAAAAAGTGGCTGTAATTTTACCAAAAAATTGTGTTTCTAGCTGAGATAGTGCAATGAAAAATTGTTATTTCTTTACTGAGATATTGTTGTGTTTCCTGCCAGGATAGTTTGACAAAAAGCTGTTGTTTTTTTAATTAAAAAATCTTGTTGGGTTTTCTTTCAGAAATACATTATTTTGTCCCCTGCCGGGATAGTGCCATAGAAAGCAGTTGTTGTTGTTTTTTACAGATAAATGGCTGCATTTCCTATCAGGATTTTGCGACAAAAAGTGGTTGTAATTTATTGAAAAATTCTTGCTGGGATAGTGCAATGAGAAGTGGTTGTTTTTTACCAAGACATGGCTGGATTTCGTCCTGGGATAGTGCGACAAATTGTTTTTCACAGAGCCATTGTTGGGTTTCCTGATAGTGCCATGGAAAGCAGATATTTTAACCATGATCTTTCTAACCATATTAAGTATATTTTGTCTTGACCTAACCACATGTAAATGTAAAGTTTCAGTGTATCCGCTTCATAAGAACGTACAGAAATACGAGACAAGTCCAAGATGTGACTGGAGGCAGGGGGAAAGACTAGTGTTGTTCCATCCAAAGAGAAAAACACACTTTAATTGGCCGTTATTGTTTGTTGTGTCTGTATCTTGTCACTCTTGCACTGTGTTGGCATCACTTCTTTATTTTCTGGGATCTCACAAACCTCACTGCTGTACGTTTAAAACTTTAATTCTACCCTTTAAAACTCTTCCAATATGTCATAAAGTATTAAATTGGTGATTTTCCTTTTGACCCAAACTGGACAAAATACAGAAATGAAGTTACCGATGATGATGATTACTGACATGTTATCGGCAGACTTCGTGTCATTCTGTGATCTTGTCCTGTGTCCTCCTCCAGCATGTGTTACACATATTTTCTGTATCCTGTGTATTTTCTGTGGTCTCAGTTTTTTTTTCATCCTAATCCAATAAAGCCGTTTTAAAGAACATAAATCTGATTATCTGATTCAGTTCCTTTTCTTCACTACGTCTCCGACCAAAAATGCAGAATCGATTTCACAGAGTTTATTTTGTTACAGTCAGACTGTAATTTGTTCTCGAGCACCGTGAGACATAATTAAGCGTTATTACAAGCTGCTGTGGATCATTTTATATGTGTTATCTCCCAATCAGAAGGTCGGGCCTCTGGCTCCGTGTTCACTCCATTAGATCATCTCTGAGTCCAGAGCCGAACTGAAAGATGGAGCACGGACTGGTTAAAGGAACAGTCTCACATTTTAGGAAGGCTCAAGAACAAACTGTCTTGTTCTCCATTTTAAGAAGATGGATATCAGTTACACCGGCCTCCTGGGTGAAAGTCGGAGGTTGTTTGACCCATCTACCGCCGTACTTAGACTTCAGCCACCTTAACTTGCGTTGCTGTACCGCCAAATTTCCCTCTGATGCTGCCAGGCACCATTAAACAATAACGTCAACCAGCCATGTATCATGCTAACATGAAAGGACAGCTTTTTTCTTCTGTGTCTGAGGCTGGAAGTCACCGACCAAGCGCCAGTATTTACCGACATTAGAGTGAGACCAGGTTGGGTCAACATATCCTGGATCACATAAAGGTAAATAGTTAGTCAAAGCATCCACAGTCTGATCCTCCAACTCCTTTAATTTATTTTTAAAAACACCTGAATAGACCAGCTCCCTAAGACCCTAACCAGTCTGCAGCAGATCCCAATCTGCAGGGCAGCATAGCTAAAAGCTACTTTTCCCATTTTAAGATGAACTGTGGGAACAGAAAGTGAGAGACTGTTCTTTACTTACAGAGGAGGGAGGTGGCTCTTTTGATTTTGACCCTACCTGAAGCTACAACATTTTTTCCTTGAGCCTCCCTGACTGACTGATGGAAAATGCATGACCCTCCCTCCACCATAAATTAGTTATAATATATATTTTTAAAACTTACCCTTTGAAGTTTGAAAGTTAAAAGTTGAAGTTGAAATCCCGGAGTTGAAGAAAGCCTTGTTTTTTCTCTTATCGTGCACATATTTTATTTTTTGCCGAAAAACAGTATCACCGTCACTTGTATAGCAATATCACTATTTTAAGCTCAGATCTGGTTATGTTTTGTTTTTTTCTGACAAGCTTGTGTCGCATGATGTGTCCAAGGACAACCTGGAATTTGAAAATCCGACAATGATTTCTGATTTTAGAGTTTCTGACTATGATATATGGCGTCATTTTGGAAGGCATGTTTTCTTAAAAAAAAAAAAAAAAAAAAAACTCCAAAAGTTGCACGTTCATTTAAAAATCAGAAAAATTTAACACTAAGATCTGAAAAATTACCAACATTTAGAAGGCATGTTTGCTTTTAAAATCTGCAGTAAAATAAAAGTACAAAAGTAAGTACAAAATCCAATCATTTAATTTTGTATGCCTCTCCCCTAGGCCAAAATAAAAAAACTTTCCCCAGTGCTTAAATATATTATTTGACAGCCTCAGCCTTTCTGCACCAACCCCTCCCCCCTCATAAATAACAAACAGTCCCATAGGGTATGGGGCCAGGTAATGCATTATGTCAACGGGGTCCTCACAAGGACAGGAGTACATGAATGTGTGTGTATATATTTTAAATCTAACTTTTATTCCATTGTTATTATTATTTAGGGAGACTGGTAATTAAGAATTTCAGTGTATGGTGTGTTTTCACTCTGCATATGACGTCTTGAATCCTGAATAAAAAAACAGTACTGAGGGAACTGATGGAGAACTCAGTGAACCTGACCTGGATCAATACTGGTCACTGCTGCCACCTGCTGCCCTGAACACAGAATGACACTCTCAGCTCCATTTATTATTCATTTTAACAACATAATGTGTCTGAACTCATCATAATTCAAATAAGCAGAGAGTCTGTTCACTCTGGTTTTTAGAAATATTACAGATGTAAAGAAACTTTAACGGCATCAAAAAGCATGAATCAATGTAAATCTGGGACTGTATGTAAAGATTCTCAGAAACTCAACACCAACTTAACACAGAACAAGGATCATACATGCAGTTAAATAATTTTTAAAAGATTCAAATTATTTCAGGTTTCTCAGGAGTCCTGGTGTCATGAGATTGATTTGGTGCATAAACGAACTTTTTGAAAACAGTTTTTTGTCCATGTGGAGCTGCTGAAGGTGTGTTGTCAGGCGAGCAGCTTCCATATGCTCCCAGTCTTTGTGCTAACCTACAGTTAACATGTCCTGTGTCTCAGTTTCTGCATCATTCTTTGTTCTATGTGTCTTGTGTATATCTGCGTTAGATATGAACAGAACATCTGTGGTTAGACGGCGTCCTCTTGCTGCGCGGAAGTTGCAGGTTCCATCATTTCCTCTGCAGCCTGTTCCTCTGTGTCACTGATCGTCTGCTCCCTGCTGCAGGGGAACATCTTGCGAACTGTCTGTCTGAACTGTGTGTGGAGGTGGTAGAGGAGCAGGGGGTCGAAGAAGAGGTGGAGCACGCTCAGCAGCAGCGTCGACTCCTTCCCTAGAAACAGCTGCCTCTTGGTGTGGCAATCCGTGATGACTTCGGTCTGGGCCAACGTGTACGGCGTCCTGACAACGTGGTAAGGCACGAAGCAGAGGATATAGGCCAACACCATGGCCGCCAGGCTCACTGCTGCCTGCCGGGCGTCAACCCAGAGTTTGGGGTCTTTGCGGCTGCGCAGGAGTCTTTTGAGAGCCAGGCCGCTGGAGAGGAGCACGACGACAGAGGCGTTGAGGAACAAAGCTGTGCAGAGGAAGACGGTCAGGGCGTGCCAGTGGAGGCCGATGTCATTCTTCAGAGATGAACAGCTGAGGTACCGCCGCTCCTGCGCAGACAGGTTTCACAGTTACATAGATTTTCATTATAAATGATGAAAAGCAGTTGAAGCTGCAGAACTAGAAGTAGCAGCAGTGTAACTGTACGGCTGCGACTAGAGCGCCACCTTGGATCACCTCCAGGTATCAGACATATTTATACACAGACTTGCAGCAATTCAACAGCACCTTACCAGACCTGGAGCAGGAACTGACGCTGAGCAACAGTAGCAGTAGAAGTAGAGGTAGTGGTAGTCATAGCAGTAGTTGCAGCAGTTCTCTAATCAGTAGTACTACAGTACCTGTACTTGCTGTATGGGCAGAGCCATGTTGGGCACCATGATGAGCAGCAGCAGCAGCCAGATGACCACCGACAGCAGCCGGGCGAAGCCGACCTCCTGGAGCCGTAGAGAGCGCAGAGTTTGGCAGTCCTGCAGAAGAAGAGATCCGTCAGCCATCAGGAACACCAACACTAGACACACTGTTTCCACATAAATCTTTGGTTCAGAAAAAGTCCAGATATTGTTACACCAACGGCAAATGTATCCGATCACCTGATGGAAAGTAAGTCAAGGTTCTGGATGCAACAGTTGAGGCAGAAACAGATAAAAATGTTGGCACTGAATGTTTCTGCAAACCATGGATATGTTACATATGTGTTTTAGTGAGCCATTTCTGTATTTTTTGCGGTAACTGTGCCACCAAAAGCAGGTTGTTTTTTTTAACCAGCAATCACTACATTTCCAATGGCAATTGCGCCACTGAACTCAGGTCATTTTCAGCCCCGATAGCAGCATTTCCAACAGTGATTGGAAAACCAAAACCATTTTTTTTAGGCCAAAACATCTTTTTCTATAAATGTTTTTTGTGCCGAAACATAACCACACACAAATGTACAGAAAACTTGTTTCAGCATATCTTCTACATAATAACGTAGGAATGTTACATACCTGTGATTTACAGAAATGTACAATGCCAGCAAGTATTCTGGCAAATGGCTTTTTGCTGTCAAATCTGCACAAATTATATAATTTTTTGTTAATAAATTAATTAATGTTTATCATTATATCTGTAGGAAATATCAGACATAATGTTGCAATTCATTAAACTGATAAAATTTGTCAAGTTTCCATCGAACTTTTACTTTAATTTACTGAAAGTCTGCGTAAGACAATGCAAATGTATACATGTTTCTATCCACATCCGCGAGCTGTGGGAGCTAATCCTCCAGTTGGTGCCGTAGACCACGATAGAAGAAGAAGGGGTGATTCAGACAGTTCAAGACAAATCTATAACGATGGAAAACCATGTGGAAGAAAACACGATGGAATTATAGTTCTGTTTTTTTATGCTTTAATGTGAGGAGGGCTACAGTCTCCTCATCACTCCACACACATCTGATGTTTTCAGCTCTTCATGCTTCATGTACATCATCATTTCTGTTGCATTCAGTCGCATTTTGCGCTAATTTTTCTGCCCCAGCCAAGCGTAAAAACCTTTTTGCAATATTTCAGGTTTTAGTCTGAAGCAGTTGACACCTGTAACTGATAAATTGATGATAAAGCTTTCTGTGTTCTCTGCTTAAAAGCTTATTTGATGGCTCAATGTGGGTCCAGTTTAAGAGTATGATTCGTTCACGAAGCTGATACATCGTCATCACCTGCCCCTGTGATGAAGATGCGTTCAGCCCTACCTGCAGGTAGCGGTCAGTGATGATGAGGGCCAGAAAGGCGATGGATGCGTAGAGGCTGATGTAGATGGTGACGCCGCTGGCCTGGCAGTGGAACACCATGAGGCTCCACGGCGCCGCCCCAAGGTCCTTCAGGATCTTGAAGGGCAGAGCGAGCAGCAGCAGCAGGTCGGCCACCAGCAGGTTGACCAGGTACACGCTGGTGCTCTGCTGCACGAACACATTATACACAAATATGTTTAAAAACTAAATAATATCTCATATTAACACAAATATGTTTCTAAACAGCATCCTACCTTGGCTCTGGGGCTGCGGATGAAGGTCCACAGAGACAGCAGGATTCCAGGCAGACTGATGATGAAGATGAGGATGTAGAGGACGGTGAAGGGTCCCATCTGGTCATTGAGGATGCACTGCTTCCCCTCCTCAGCTCCTACAGAGCTGGAGTTGGAGGAAGAAGGCATCATCAGGAGCTCAACCTGCAGCTGAGAGACAGGAAGCAAGTTCAGCAAAGAAAGCTTCAACACCGTTCAGTTACAGGTCGCAGGTGTGATAATGAGCTCACTGTTTGTGGTGAGAAGTCTGAATGCTCAGCAGCTGCTGTGATTGTGGTTTGGATGTCTTGTGTTCAGACGACGGTCAGGGTGGAAACAGGAAGCAGCCTGTGGGAAGGAAAGCCACCTTTAAACACTGTTGTGTGCTTCATCACCTGAGAGACAGGTTTTTCAGCCAGAGTTATAAAACTTTTTACCTGACGGATTTTTGTATTTGTTTTTGTCTGATGCAACATTTGAATCAACTGGTCGTTGTCTGTGTCGTTCTTCATCCATCCGCAAGATACCCTGAGACTTTCCCACTTGTCACCGCTCCCAGTCATGTCAGACCCAGCCACTCCCTCATGCTCTGCAGTAACCACTTTCACGCCCACATACTCAGCTGCTTCCTGTTTCCCCTCATCAGCCTGGCAGTATACAAACCAGCTCACTTTTCCTGTCAGCTTGGCGATGTTGCCTCCTGTCTTGCTTTCTAACTCTCACAACCTGGTGCCTGAACCTTTTATCCTGAAAGCTGTATGTGCCTACCAATCCATGGACTGGTGAACCCTTTTGGATGATGCTGCCCTTTCACCAAACAAATTTCTAGTGATGTAACTGTCACAGACAAATCTCCAATGTTGTAATAAAATCATGACAGTTTTGCCTAGGTTGGTGCGCACTCCCGTGACCTTGATGGTTTGGTGTCAGGTCACAGGTAATAAAACTCATTCCAATCAATCTTAAGTCAGTCTTTTTCTTATTGTGACTTTCCGACAAAGTCATCCATCCGTTCATTTGCTTCTGGTCAGGTCAGGGGCAGCAGGCTGAGAACAACACTCCAGACGTGCCTTTTCCCTGCAACGCTTTCCAGCTCCTCCTGGGAGATCCCGAGGCGTTCCCAGGCCAGATGAGATATATAATCCCTCCAGTGTGTTCTGGGTCTGCTCCGGGTCTCCTACCAGTTGGACTTGCCTGGGAAACCCTCTAACAGGAGGAGCCCAGGAGGATCCTGATAAGACGACCAAACCACATCAGCTGGCCCCTTTCAATGTGAAGGAGCAGCAGCTCTACTCCGAGCTCCCTCTGGATGGGAATTATTCATGATATCACTAAAGGTGTGAACACACCAAACCGACATCAAAGAACTAGTGGCGACGAAAGCCAACTGTTGCGTCGTCTACGTCGCCTCACGTCGCCCTGTGTCAGTTGCATTTGAACACACTACACGGACTACATCAGACGGCCAAGTAGCACGTACGTTCTGCACCTGCGTGAGAGAGAGCGGAGTGAGAGAGNTGGCACATACGTTCTGCGCCTGCGTGAGAGAGAGCGGAGTGCCCTTCGGTGTCGCCGGCTTTTCGGACGATTGAGCATGTTGAAACAGCGGCGGAACTAGTCGGTGAGAGAGATCACTCTGATTGGCTGTTCAGATTTTATCTGACTGACTGACACTTTACTCAGCTGCCCGATAAACCCGCTGCTTCTTCCCACTTTAACCTGAATAACAAACCAGGGCTCGGTGCTCCGGTTGGATCCAAACGGAGAGCCGGGGCTAGCTCAGAGACTAGCGGAGGCTAACTGGCTGTGCTTCCCTCCGGTCATGCTGCGGCTAACGCTCCGCTAGCCGCTCCCAGCTAGCTCCGGTTTGTTATTCAGGTTAAAGTGTGAAGAAGCAGCGGGTCTGTGGGGCAGCTGAGTGAAGTGGAGCCTGAGGAGGAAGCACCAGTTAGCCCCAGTTTCACTACAGGCAGATTCACTTGCCGATGCCGAAGTGCCGACAGTGTGGCACTGTGTGCAAACTCTAGGCCGACAGATGCTCACCGACGGCGCGACTTTGGTCGACGGCCGACCGTCGGCTTGGTGTGTCAGGGCCTTAAGGCTGAGCCCAGCTACCGCCCAGTTGTCGCTTGTATCTGCGATCTCATTCTTTGTGTCACTACCTTAAGCTCATGACCATAGGTGAGGGTTGCGTACTTTCCCCTCACTGGTGAACAAGACCCGCAGATGCTTCAACAGTAGTAACTCTCTCCCAACCCAGTGGGGGGAAGATCAAACTGCACCAAACACTGTTTCAGATTTATTTAAATGAAGTATCAAAAGAAAACTCAAATGCAGTTATCAGGCATCACATCAAGCTTTTCATGGAGAATTGATGCAATGGACCAAATTTAAAAACTAAAATATTAAATAAGAAAAAGAAATAAAAAGAAATGTCTAGCAAAAAAGGGCCTCTCCCATGTGAGTGTTGTAACGGAGCAGGAGGTGACAGACAGGTAGCTGAGCCACCGCCTCACAGGATGCAAATAAACTCTGTGGTCACATATCAACCTGCCTGCAGCAGGAAGTCGTGAATCAGGAAACTTTCAGCCAGACACACAAAGCAGCTTCTTTCCAACTTTTGTACAACACTCACAGCTGCTTTATTCTGTTGTAACAACCAATACATGTATCAACAGGCGAAGCTTCACAATCAACCAGCTGATTAAGGCACTAATTCTTTCAGTTGTGCTTTTATCATTTTACAATTTGCCTGCAAAGATCTTAATTTGTAAAGTAACTAAAGCTGTCGGATAAATGTTGTGGATTAGACAATGGTATGAAAAGAAAAGACTCAAGCACCTCAAATCAGTGAATGTATTCAAAGACATACATTTCACCATCAGACACAGAACATCTCAACAGTGAAGTAACCTGCAGTCTCTGCACCAGAAGTGAAAACCTCATTCAAAACCACACTGACATTAAGAGTAATGTAGATTATTAAAGCTCAGCGCTGCAACATGATCTGCTCAACAGTATGTAGGTGTGTGTGTGTGTGTGTGTGTGTGTGTGTGTGTGTGTGTGTGTGCAGGGATGGTACTTTTTATCAAAGTAACATAATATTCTTGTTTACTTCTGTTCTTAGTCACATTTAACAGACAACATGTCACAGACAGCCCAAAGACAGACGGGGGTTAAATGTCATCAGATGTAAAATCTTTAAAAACACACATACATAAATAGTTTTATCAGTAGTTTCCTCAAACAGCTGCTCACTGAAGTTTTTATCAAACAAATAGGAGGACACAGGGACTTTGTCAGGGACTATTTTCAGCAGCGGATTGATCCACGTTTGGATCATTTGTGGCAGCAGGACGGTGTATTTGGCATTGAGTCGAAATAAACTACAATGTGTGTGTTCATGGTGATGAAGGAAGATGTCACCCAGTGATACACCACCTGGGTGCCCAGTGGCTCATTGGGTGGAGCAGGCGTCCTTGCCGCAGTGACCACAGGCTTGATTTCAATCTGCGGCACTTTGCTGCATGTCCGGCCATCTCTTCCTCTTTCATAGTTATACTGTGTAGCATTATCCGATTAAGACGTGAGATATGCTGATATTATCTGGGGTTTTTTGGACATGTAAACATTAAGAATATGCGTCTCAGTTGGGGTTTTTCTCGCAGTTTGTGACACGCAGCCTCTTGCCTGTTTACGTCAGCTCTGTGCATTGTAAACACACCAACTAGCCCAACAGTTTGAAGGCTGGGGTAAAGATACATGCCCAATAGAAAAGGCTGTATGTCTGGTCGGAAGGAGAAACACACCTACGTTTAAATATTATGAAAGACGGTTGAAAGGTTTTCGAATATGCCCAAGTATCGCAACATACCTTTTGAGGAAGGTGGTTGAGTAAAACAGGGAGGCTGTGTTGCGTTCATGGCCAACCAAATGGCCAGAATAAATGTTATATTACATTTGTACATTATTATGTAATGGGTATGATAAAAACTTTTGCTGAAACTTAACGTTTCAACAATGCTGTGGTTAGGGTCAAAGTATCCTCATACAGTGGTTCATATGATATTCTATTAGCGCCCCACAAAGACGAAATGTCGTTAACGTCCTGAGCTGTGTAGTTAAGGTAAAGTTAAGGAGGTTAGGTTTACGCTATTAAAGATACTATGGAAGAAGTAACATGGCAAGTCCACCACCGGGAGTTAACTTTGAAAAAATTCTTTTCTGACGCAAAGGAGCAAAATGGCCAAAATAAATGTTGGCATTATATGTTTCTGCGAGCTACGGCTACATTACATTTGTACGTTATTTTGTAATGGATGTGTTGAAACTTCATATTTAAACTTTACATTTCAACAATGCTGTGGTCAACGTGTAGTTATGTTCAACATGTCCTCATTCAACAGTTCATATGATATCCTACGAATTTAGCCGCCCGCATCACAACCCCCGTGAAATGACTCGTTTCACCATTAGTATTTAATCCATTCAGTCCAATAACATTCGGTAAGTCTATAAGAGCTGCAAGATTAAATCATTTTTTTACAGTTCCGTATTCCGTTCCAGTGATGTGGAAGCAGCACCGATCATCTAGGTAATTTCATACTGCCACTGAGTAACTTTCATAAGAATGAACAGGGTCCTGCCTCCAGTGCTGTATCTAGGGGCACTTCCAGTCTAACGTAAAGTTACGTAGTTAAGGTAGCGTTACTGTGATTAAGTTTAAGAAAAGAAATATGGCAAGAGTATACCTAAAAATGACTCAGAGTTCACACAGTTCCAAACGTGTCTCAAAGGAAAAGTCCCGGGGGAAATCCACCACCCCAACCTGCCTCCCTTCAAGACCACTCGGGACTGCCTCCTTGTTTACTCCCGTCAGCACTTTGTTCACGTGATCACAGCCTTTCAAAATACATTGGATACGTACGAATTTGGGTGCGTTACTTTTTTGTAGGAAAATGTACGAAAAGTTTATGAGAACAGCCTAGGTTAGGCTCAACATATCCTCATACAATGGTTCTCATGATATCCAAGGAATTAGTGCCCCACAAATGACATTACAGACTTTATGTAACGTTACTGTGGTTGGGTTTAGGAAAAGAAACATGGCAAGGGTGTACCTAAGAATGACTCAGAGTTCACTCAGTTCCAAACACTCCGGACTGCTTCCCTGTTTACACCCATCAGTGTATTGGTAATGGGATACCAGCCTTTCGAAACATGTCAGATATGTACGAATTTGGGTGCATTACTTTTCGTCCGAAAACGTACGAACAGTTTATAAAAACAGTCTACATTAGGTTCAACGTATCCTCACACAATGGTTTTAATGATATCCTAGGAATTAGCACCCCACGGATGACATTACGGACTTAACATAAAGTTATTTAATTAAAGTAAAGTTATGGAGTTTAGGTTTGGGAAAAGTAACATGGTGAGGATGAACCTTAAAATAACTCAATATTCACAGGGTTCTGAATAACGGCCTCCAGGGGGGAAGTCCTGTGATTTGTGAACCACAACCTGCCTCCTGATGAGGCCTGCTTCCTTCTTTACTCCCAGCAATGTATTGGTCACGTGATCGCAGCTTTCCAGAGTATATGCACAGATTACTGGCCCATGATTACGTGGGATATGTGCGAAATTTGGTGCGTTACTTTTCATAGGAAAATGTATGAACATGTTATGAGAACAGCCCATTAGGTTTAGGTATAAAAATACTTGGTTATCAGTCAGAAAAGATGTTTGGGTTTAAAAATACCTGCTTTTTCATAGCTCCACCCCTGCTTGGAAAAAAGCTACAGGTCATGAAGTCACAACTGGTTTTGTTTTTTGTTGGTCTCTAACAGTGGTCGGCAGTTTGGCAGGCGCCATCCTCCATCTACCATCCTCTCCACCTTCTGATGACAACTACTGCTCATATACTACGTCACTTTGGAAACGTTGATATGTTACGTCTGAAACTGACAAATGTGATGTATTCGTGGTTTATAGAAACGTACAATGGCAACATTTTCCTCTGGTGACTAGGCTGTTGTTGATGATTACAAAGAAAATTCAAAAGAGAAGTTAACTGCGACTCCCAAGATGCATTTTGGTCATTAACATCCAAACATAAAGCTTGATGACTGGAAACTAAATCTCAGTGTCGAGAAAACAGCTGAAGGTGATTTACTCTTTAAATCAGTTTTGGATGAATTTGTCCATTATGGCGACGACATCCTTCAAACTCTCAGTCGAGCTCTTTCATTAAAACATCTTCTTATTCCTGTTACTGTGAATCATCCGCGTGAGACTGAGTGAGGGAGGAACCTGCATCACGTCTGATATTTAACGTGGTTTGATCATCAGACTGTGAACGTTAAAAATAAATCTAAATGAGCCCTTACCTTCTGTGTTGACTTATCCAGTCCTCTCAAAGGTCCTCAGACCACGTGTTGGATCCCCTGAGGACTGACCAGGACTCTGGGTTCCCCCCCTCAGGTCCTCAGGGTGCGTTTGATTCAGTGTGTTGGTGCAGATCATGTGCTCGGGGCTGCAGGCGGATGGCAGGTGTTTTCCCCGCCTGTTAGAAGTACGTCAGTCTGATCACAGGCCACACCTCCCTGCAACACACAAACACACACACACACACACACACACACAGTCAGCTGTCAAAGGGCTTTACAGCAGTTGGGCGATGATTAACGTGAGTTTCAAAATGATTATGGACCTTTTCAGTGGCACATAGGCAGAGGAGGAACTGACACAGATGACTAAAAAACAGTTCTGCTTCATCTCATATTTACAGATAACGCTCACACTTTAAAGATAGTGTGTGAGGGTGTGAGCGAGAAGAGAAAATGAGATGTCACATAGACTTATACGATTATAGATACTGGTTTCGTAGCCTTTTTTTTTACAGCAGAGATCCTGAGTATCTCAGAGAACACTACCCTCCATCAGGAGTGTTTGACAGATGGTTGAACAGCACTCTAAACCTCCTCCCTCCACACCTTTCACACGTGTCAGCAGAGGTCTGTGCCGACAACTCAGCCTGTTCTCACTCCAAAGTCATCATCAAATACTTCTGTTTGTCAGTGACTGTCAAGTTTGAAATGCTGCCAGTGACAACATGACATAAGGAGCTGAAAGGGCGGCCGGGAGGGGTGGTCCAACAAAGACCGGACTTTCACCTGGGATGTGTTCGCAGGAAATATTGTAGGACATTTAAGCAGCAAAACTAAAAACTTGTCAGGGTTTCAGCTTTGCATCTCCCTTGTGCTTCCTGTTTGTTTTCAGTCTGTCTGTGTGTGTTCGCTGGGCGTGGCCTCATGGTTCCCTCCTCCTGCCGATCCTCCTGAGTGCCAGCAGCAGCTGAACCTCATCAACAATCAAACCACTGCAGTATAAAACCCAGCTCAGACATCCAGACTCTGTCAGATAGGTCAATCTCCTCTGTGGTTCACCACACCAGCCTCAAACATCACACGTTAAAACCAAACACTACCTCATGGAGGCTAGAAGAACTACTAAGTTGATTTTAGAAGATAAGATTTTTAGAAACTTTGAATCAGAAATTGTATTTAATCATAAATACTTCAAGAAAAAATACACAAAACCTCTGAGACCCTGTGTCCTCATGTGAGGACATTACATTTTGGGTTTACTTGACCTTATACTTAATTCTACTGAACTTAGATTTGTTGTGTTCATTCATGGACACTTTTTTTGCACCATCTAGTGGCAGTATGAGCACAATACACTAACCCAGGTAAAAACAAGATGGCAGCGATGTCTGCCAAGTCAGTCTGCAGCCGATCCCGACACAAAAGTGGACATGGTCCAAAACCTGATCACATTTTATGGTTGAATCCTGTTTATTAATGATTAATAATGTTTGTAGATAGATGTCAACTAATTTGACCAATTTTAGCAAAGTAAGTAACAAAATAAGACGCTGTTACTTAGGAAGTACTCGTTTGAGGACATTGGGACTTCATTATCGTCTCGTTTGAGGACATTGGGACTTCATTATCGTCTCGTTTGAGGACACTGGGACTTTATTATCGTCTCGTTTGAGGACATTGGGACTTTATTATCGTTGACAATATCTAGATTTTTATACTTATCCAACACATTCTCACTCCAACCTCGTCACATATTGACGTTTTGGTCATGGACTTTCCACGTCCACATGCGATGTGCAAGGCACCCTGGGTGTGTTGGTTGTTGATGTTCTGGGACGCCGTGTCAAGTCCTCTTTCAAGGTACACTTCCATTTTCACGGGAAATTTGAGTTTTACAAGCAGCATCTACTGTCCATTGTCTTACAGTTCAACATAAATGATGAACCACATTTCATCACAATCCATCCAATACGTGTTGAGATATTTCAGTCACTGACCGACTGAACAAAGCCAGGAGCCACCAACAATACAAAACATTAATTATTTTTTCCAAGCTACAACTTCTATCCTATTCAGAAATGACACATCATCTTATTTTTTTTTTAAAATATACAATTAACAGAAAGTAAATATAAATATAAATATTACATGTTAATATATTGTACAGGAAACACGACACCAAACCAGAGAGCAGTTTGTGAGCAGGTCGCAGCTCAGACGCCTCTGTGCAAGTTCAGATCTCTAAGATTAATAAACCAGCAGTTTCAAACTAAAACACTAACCACTTGTGTAAGTACGAATGTGTCTCATAAACCACAATTTTGAGATAAGAGAGACTTTAGTTCCAAAATTCAGTTTAACAGCTCCACCTTACAGAGGAATTATTGTGCAAGAAAATGTTCCGCAGCCCGTCAGAAACAAGACGCACATACAACCTGCCTGATGCAACAACACTGAGACCAACACAATTTCTGTTGGAGGAAATGTTAAACTGTTAATGATGACGAGTCACTTCCTACGTACCTATGTATTTTTTTTGGACTTCCTCTTTAAAGTTAATTTACGCATTTGTGTGACTGTTGGCTTCACAGGACTTTATTTTGTCATGAAACTCACATGCAACAACCATGTTGAAAGAATTATTAGTAACCGTTCCTCCTGACAACACAATCTTTTTGCCACCGTCATGAGTTCTGCAGACATGTAGTTCTCCTATGGGTCTTAACAGGTAAAAATATAATGTTTTAACACGTCAAATGTGCATTAAAGCAACACTTAACTTTCTGGAAATGTTATGCTTTTCTTTGTTTAGGTTAAAATGCTATTAATAAGCTGATGTAAGTGACCCGAATGCAATGATTGGCCGAGTGTCCTGTCTGTCTTCCCCACGTGGAGGCCTCCCACTGACGTAACCGCTTGTGTAACATGAGTCTGTGAGACAACAAATAGGCTAGTAACAGGGACGCTTGTGGGTATAAACTAGTAACAGGGACGCTTGTAGGTATAAACTTTTCTCCGTAACAATGGCAGACAAATGTGGACCACCGCTTCCACCTCCAGCTGCTCCAACAGGGAAATCAGTTGGCAAAACAAAGAGTATTGCAGAAAAAGCTAACACTAAGAGAGAACTCAATGCTACAAGAGCCAAAACTCGGGTCAACATCGGCTCTGCCTTCGAGCGATGGCGCAGACTGATGCAGCTTCATCCTGAGCTAAAAAGGGACGAGATGGTCGCAGAGTTTCTGCTGGACAGGTCTGTTTAGTTTGCCTCTAATGTAACATAGGCTATAACGTTATATATGACAACACAGCATCCAGTTGCTAATGGCTAATGTTAGCCTACTGTAGCGTAGCCTCTGAAACATTAACGTTATCTTCCTTGTGCGTTTCCACTTACTAGTAACGTTAACGCTACTATCTAACGTTAGCACTGTAACCTTATTCTAAAACTCATCAGTCATCACTGACTCTGGTTGAGTTTTAAAACCCAGGGTTGCGTTTGACTGTCTTAGGTGTAACGTTACACTCGCTCTCCTCTTCCGTGTATCTAACGTTACCTTGCCGACGCCTACGTCTATCATAGACGTAATGAGGACGTAATGGAGGAGGGGGGAGTAGGCCTTTGGAGGGAGGTAGAGTTGCAGGAGGAGGGGGGTGGGACTTGTGGATGTTCAAATTTTTTCTAAGTGCTGTGTGAAATGCAAGAAAGGTAAGAGTAGCTTTAAGATGACAGAAAATGTCCTGTTAACAAGAACATTTCTGACCTCTTAAGACGCTTCTATGCCATTGGTTGGCGTCAGTACGCCCCTTTTTAACGGGAACTGCCCACTGGTCCGACAGCCCATTGGTTCAACATCCCATTGTTCCGACCATATTAAACTCATTGTTCCGAAGTCCGTTCCGAAATCATCATGATGCCCTGTGGTTAAGGTCTGGTTAGGTTTAGGCACAAAAACCACTTGGTTAGGGTCAGGAAAAGATCATGGTGTGTGTTAAAATAAAAAAGAAAGTGACAAACACATAAGCTGTGAGCCTGCTCTGCCTCAAGCCGGCCGCGGCGCACCATACGCCCGCCGCGAGCCGTTCAGCACCACGGACAGTCGGACTAATGGGATGTCGAACCAATGGGCTGTCGAACCAATGACATGGACCCTTTTTAACATAGCAACTGCGTTGGCCAGTGTGGGCTCTTGTTAGTAGGTAGTTCTGGCTACGTACCTATCACCTGTCCTCTACGCAACTTCAACTTAGTATTTAGGACAGTCCATTTTGCATTGGTCTTGAACTCCTGGTGACTGAAGACAGTGAATGTCCTCTGGAAGCTTTTTAAGCCACTGTGGCCATAACGTACCACAGCCTGTGTGTTTTCATCCAGTGTAAATTATATAGAAATTCTTCTTAAACACAAACGTGGTGTTTTATTCAGGAAAATTGAGCTTTGTATCCACCTTATTCCTGGCTTCCATGATACCTTGCATGAATTACAGGCGCTAAATCCAAACCGGCATTTTCCTATGGTAGCAGTCTAGAACAGTATGCTAACGGTATGCTAGTCCTCTTTTCTGGAGCGATTAGGAAATAAAACGTGGAACACAGCGCCTGTTATAGCTAAGAAGGTATAATGTGATCATGTTGTCTCTGACAGCCGTCTCAAAGCATTTGTTGTTTTCCTTTTTAACCAAGCGTGTTAGCGATTAGCTTGCCTTGCTCCGTTAGCATATTGTTAAATTCAACACAGCCCAAGCTAGCTAACGGTAAACATCTGCTCCTTCTAAAACATGATTTATGATTTCTTACAACTCATAAACAGACAATAACGCATGAGGCAAACAGTTTGCATAATTCAGTGTTAATTTTAGCTCCATGTAAAGTGAATAAACGTGATGTTTACCAGCTAACACTCCGCTCATCTGCCTTAATGACAGTTCACACAATTTTATCACTGCTGGCTTATTAAATCTGAGTTCTGCTGAGTGAAACATGACACTGAATTCAGCAGCAGACCTATTATCAGTTATATGAAGAAGTGGTAACACAAATAATTTTAGGAATTTATTTTATATAAGAATTATTGCACATCAGTAACACACTCAGAATAGATTGCTAAACATGATGTCCAGTGTACTCTAGTTTAATTCTACCATCTAGTGGACACAATGTACACCGAATACTATTTAATCTGGAATATCCAAAATATATTGCGCATGTACTGTGGCATTCAAAAGTTTGGGCCCCCCTGGTCAAAATTTTGTTTACTGTGAGTAGTAGTTAAGTAAGTAGACGATGAAGAGACATGAAGTTAAAGATGACACATTTTTTCAATATTTTAAGCAAGATTACTTTTTAATTTCAATCTTTTACAGTTTCAAAATGACAAAAAATGAAAAGGGCCTGAAGCAAAAGTTTGGGCCCCCTGCATGGTCAGTGCTCAGTAGCGCCCCCTTTGGCAGGTACCACAGCTTCTAAACACTTTGTGTATCCAGCTCAGAGTCTTTCAGTTCTTGTTTGGAGGATTTTCACCCGTTCTTCCTGCAAAAGGCTTCTAGCTCTGTGAGATTCTTGGGCCGTCTTCATGCTCTGCTCTTTGAGCTCTATCCACAGATGTTTAATGATGTTTAGGTCGGGGGACTGTGAGGGGCGTGGCCAAACCTTCAGCTGGCTCCTCTTGAGGTCGTCCATTGTGGATCTGGAGGTGTGTTTAGGATCATTGTCCTGTTGTAGAAGCCATCCTCTCTTCATCTGCAGCTTTTTTACAGATGCTGTGATGTCTGGAATTTAACTGAATCCATTCTTCCCTCTACCTGTGAAATGTTCCCCGTGCCACTGGCTGCAACACAAGCCCAAAGCATCATCCATCCACCCCCGTGTTTAACAGTTTGTTCTCCAAACATACCTTTGCTCATTGTGTCCAGAAAGTTCTGTTTTACCTTCATCAGTCCACAGGACTTGTTTCCAAAAAGCATCAGGCTTGTTCAGATGTTCCTTTGCAAACTTGTGAGGCTGAATGTTGTGGTGAGGACACAGGAAAGGTTTTCTTCTGATGACTCTTCCATGAAGCTCATATTTGTCCAGGTGTGTCTGCACAGTAGAACAGTGCACCACCACTCCAGAGTCTGAGAAATCTTCCTGCAGGTCTTTTGCAGTCAAACAGAGGTTTGATTTGCCTTTCTAACAATCCTACGAGCAGCTCTCTCAGAGAGTTTTCAGCTTGACCTCCACAGTTCCTGTTAACTGCCATTTCTTACTGACATGACCAACTGAGGAAACAGCTCCCTGAAAACACTTTGCTATCTTCTTCTAGTCTTCATCAGGTCTTTTAGTTTTCAGAGTGCTAGGCAGCTGTTTAGAGGAGCCCATGGCTGCTGATTGTTGGGACAAGCTTTCAGGACTCAGAGAATTTATAAAGCTTTGAAATGAGCATCACCTGGCCTTTGCTAACGATGACTGTGAACAAGCCAGAGCCCTGACAAGCTCATTAAGCTCTGAGACCCTGGGAAAAGCTGTCTGAGAGCTCGGGGTGCCCAGACCTTTGCATGGTGCTGCTCTCCTTTTTTTACTCTAAAATTGTACAAAGCAAAATTAAAACACTGATCTTGCTTAAAATGGTGAAAAGCATGTTTCATCTGTCAATTCATGCCTTTTGGAGATCAGTTCATCTTCTTCTTACTTAACTATTCACAGTAAATGAAATTTTGACCACGGGTGGCCAAACTTTTGCATGCTATTGTAAACATAGTCAGTGTAACAGATATTTTGCAGAAGCAGTGCAGCATTTATAGATTAAAATATGAGGGGTAGCTTGACCTCATTATGTTTTGTTTTCCTCTAAAGAAACAGAGCACACTTCTGACAGCACCCAGCCAGTGATGCTATCTGTGGTTAGATAATAAAGAGACTGAAACTTTCAACCAGAGAAGACAGAGAGCCACACACAGCACTAATTTAACACCCTGCAAATGCAGCTACAAACAGAATTATACTTTTCTCATGTTGAAGACAAGCTGGTGTTGTTTTACTGAATTTAAGAGTTAATGAATGTTGTTTAGAAAGTTCTCAGTTTCTTGTCCTTTAGTTTACTGATATCACTTCTCTCTGAGGTCTTCCAACCTTCCAAAGAATCCACCACGGCCATGCTAAAGTGCACGAGTAAATCAGCCGAAAGTCTTCACTTTAACCAGCAGATGTCGGTCTTTGTATGAATTTGCAGTTGTAATGTGAATGTTGGTTATTTAACAACACAAGGCACAAGTGTTTGTGTCTTTAAGCTAGAGCACGCCGGGCTGTTTCGTTGTCACAGTGAGTGACGTCTTCCTGTTGATTTTGAGGGTGCTCATCCGCCCGTTGCTGCTCCTCCTTTCAGTGTTTGCACCTTGTGTTGCAGCCTGTGTGATGCTGAACAGCCTCCTCGGGCTCAGATGCGCCCGGAAGGCTTTGCAGAAGATGAAATAGATAAGTGGGTCCAGGCAGACGTTGAGAATTGACAACATGATGGTCAGCTCCTTCAGGTAGTAGAACACCTGGCTTAATGAGCACTGACGCCTCAGGAAGGCGTAGGGAAGGCGCACCAGGTGGTACGGGACGAAGCAAAGGCAGAAGAGGCTGACCAACACCAACATGTTCCTGCGTGATTTGGAGAGTTTCTTGGAGTTGGAGGATGCCGGCTGCCTCTGCTGGGCCAGCGACAGCCTGCGGGAGGTGCCGTAGTAGAAGAAGATCAGGGAAATGAGGACGAGCAAGAAGATGGCGGCGGAGCAGGTGTGGATGATTTTGTAGCACAGGCTGAGCTGCTCGCTGTGCAGGACGTCACAGGTCACCATGTCAGGGACGGAGGACAATGGTTCCTTGGTGAGGAGTGACACGATGACATAGGCGCTTGAGGTGGCCAAAAGGAAAACCCAGGTCAGCGTGGAGATGATGTGAGCGGCTCGCACCGTCTGCAGGATGTGATTTCCTAAAGGATGGACGATCTTCAGATACCTGGAGAGAGGAGAGGCAGGTAGATGAGTCATAGCCAACACTGTCGACACACGACCTTATCGCTTGAAAAAATGTTGGCATCGTACATTTCTACAAACTTAGTAACACCAATGATTGGGGGCTAAAAAGCTGCTAGCAACAGCCACAAGTTGCTTAAAAAAACATATTTCAAGGCTAAAAAAAACACTGAAAAAAGCCACTGGTCCCTAAAAAACACCCATGTCTGTTGCCTGAAACGCTGCAGGAAAAAGAGCAAAAGGTCGTTAAAAAAAGGGCTTATAAGCTGCTGGAAAAACACTCAAGTTTTCATTTCGAAAAAGCATCTGATAAAAGGCCATGGGTTGCTAGTCAACACTCAAGTTTGGGGGCTAAAAAGCAGCAGACAAAAAACACCCATGTTTGTTGCCTAAAAAGGTACTGGAAAAACAGTGACATTGGGGGCCTAAGAAGCTGCTAAAAATAGCATTTGAGGGCTTAAAAGCTGCTGGAAAAACAACAACGTGTCTCAAAAAAATAAAAACCTACGTTTAGGGACTAACAAACTTCTGGAAAAGACAGGGACCTTGTTAAAAAACATCCCTGTTTGGGGGCTAAAAAGCTACTGGAAAACAGTGACATTGGCGGCCTAAGAAGCTGCAGGAAAAGAGCAACAGGTTGCTAACATCGCCCACACTTGGGGGCAAACAACCTGCTAGAAAGCACAATTTATTTTTAAAAAGGAGATGAAAAAGAGCCTTGGGTCACTAAAAATCACTGATGTCTGTTGCCCAAAAATCCGCTGTTAAAAAAAAGCACTGTTTGGAGGCTAAAAAGCTGCGAGAAAGAGCCACGAGTTGCAACAAAACTAAAAACACGTTTGAGGAGGTAAAAGCCGCTGGAAAAAAGGGCCATGGGTT
The DNA here is from genome assembly GCF_006386435.1 of Epinephelus moara. Lineage (NCBI taxonomy): Eukaryota > Metazoa > Chordata > Actinopteri > Perciformes > Serranidae > Epinephelus > Epinephelus moara. The sequence goes on along the minus strand of NC_065507.1, from coordinate 3,323,233 downwards.
GCTAATCAACACCCAAGTTTGGGGGCTAACACACTGCTGGGAAAAGAGCCACAGGGCCCTAAAAAACACCCATGTTTGTTGCCTAAAAAGCTGCTGGAAAAACAGTGACGGGTGTATTAAAAACACCCACGTTTAGGGGCTAAAATCCTGCGGGGCAAACAGTGACAGGTCCCTAAAGACACCCCCATTTAATACCTAAGAAGCTGCAGGAAAAACAGCTACAGGTCCCTAAAAACACCCGTGTTTGGGGGCTAGAAAGCTGCTGGAAAAAAAGCAATGACTTGCTAAAAAACAACCGGTTTTGTTGTTTGTCGGTCTTGGCAGGCATCTCGCCTTAGTCACACACCATCCACCGTCCCCTCCCCCTCACGATGACAAAGTCAGCTCATAAACTGCGTCACTTTAAAAAGGATTATGATGTTTCTCCTTGTGACAGAGCTGCACCAGACAAAAGGTCAAGATACAATTCTGCAAAACCCACAATTATGATTATTGATATTTTTTATGTCTAGTGCCCAAAACGTTAAAATGCATTAAAAGAGGCTTTATTTATCAAATAACACAGGACTGCTGGAATTCAGCCTTAGCATACCCATCCTTTTTAGACATCACACACAAGTGCTGTTTGTTCTACACTATCTGCACATGCTTATTAGGGTGTGTATAAATGTGCAGAAAGACCACACTGTCCTCCACACCACTTCCTGCACTGATGTTAAATGTTTTGCACAAACTGGTGCATCGGCTAAGTCTGTGGTACTGAATTTGTTTTTCGACATGGGACACTGAGTTCATGATACGGTTGATGTGCAAATACACATGAGGTCAAGTTTACTCAACACCTGAGGACAAAAGCAGACACAGCCTTGTTTCCTCTCTCTGAAACACTAAATGGTTCTGAGTTTTCTGCATCTTACGAAACAAGAAAACAGCCGATAGAAGAGGTGTGTTTACATATGTGCTGATAGACGTGTAGTCGAGTTTAGAAGTTGCTTTAATGCAACCTGACATCTATGATGGGGTTGGAAGGACAACTCTGAAACCAGATGTTGTGAAATAGTTACTGCGATCAGACTGATGTGATCTACAGACAGGCAGCCATCAGTTAAGGAATCAGGCTGTCTGAGGGGGCATGGGGAAAATAAGTAAACAGGAAACCACCTCTATGTGGTGGGTTAGGTTTCTAGCCCAGGTTAGAAGGGGCATTCAGGAGGGAACCAAGAGTGGGTGTTTTTAGGCAACCAGCGTTGTACAGTGTTTGTACCACCAAATGTGGGCGTGTTAAACTGATCTGTCACTGCAATTTTTAGCGACATGTCACCACATTTCCAGTGGCATTTTTGCATTTGGCTTTTTTTTTTTTTAGCAACCTGTCACTACATCTCGAGCAGCATTTGTGCCCCAGAAGGTGGGTGTTTTTTTTTTCCACAACCCATCCCTGTATTTCTAGGGGTGTTTCTATTTTTACTGATCTGTCACTGTAGTTCCAGATGTATTTGTGTCATCAAATGTGGGGTTTTTTTTCAGCAACCTGTCGCACCTGTCTTGTGCCCTCGAGGGTGGGCATTTTTTTAATGACCTGTCACTGTATTTCCAGCAGTGTTTCTACAACCAAATGTGTTCGTTTTTTACTGATCAGTCACTGCAATTCTGGTGGCATTTGTGCCACCAAATGTGGGCTTTTTTTAGTGAACCAGCACTGTGTTTGCAGTGTCATTTTTGCCATTGAACCCAATGCCTTTCAGTGAACTGTCACTACATTTCCAGCAGTAATTGTTCCCCCTCAGGTGGGCATCTAATAATGATCTCTCACTGCCTGTCCAGCAGCGTTTCTGCCACCAAACATGGGTGTTTCTACTAATTTGTCGTTGTAATCCCAGTGACATTTGTGTCACCAAAAATGGCCATTTTTTAGTGAACCATCACTGTGTTTCCAGCAGCGTTTTTGTTAAACAAGGAGAAGATCTTTAAAGATTTTTACCTCCAACTCAACTTTGATCAAACTAAAACTACAGGCTGCTCAGTCAAAACATCTTCTCAGTACTGCAGCACGTCTGTCTGTATTAGAAAACCACATCCTGATGCTTTTTAAGCATAAATCTCACATCCTTATAATGAGAAGAAAACCTGTTCAGAGCAGCAGTTGAGGCCGCATATTTATAGTCATAGTTCAAAACTGTTGAATTCAGTCTGCTAGTTCACTTCATCTTTTAATCTTATCTTGTCTCACATCTTCATGCAGAAATGACACTCGGAGGTATTTTTACTTACTGCCGACATTAACTAAAGGCCTTAACTTTACTGATAGTGATCTGACAGGCATTTCACAGATTTCTGTCTCTCGCATTTGATTTGTTTGGATGAAGTGTTACAGGGTACTCTCGCCTCACTGAGCTCTCAGTCAAAATGAGGAAGGAGGAAACCTCAATGAGCAGCAAAAAAAAAGATAGAAGATAAAAACATTTTTTCCTTGGTATGCAAACACATCGTGGAATCACTCCTGAAAGTGCAGAGGACTGTTTGATTCAAAGTGTTCAGTGACGGAATCAGGAAGTGGTCAACCAACCAGCCAAACATCCAGTAAAATGCTGCCTCAGTGTGGTACCCTGACCTCAATTAAATCAAATGATGCAGAGAAACATCTAACCCCATTTAGTTTTCTCTGAAATTATTGCAACACTTGGTTTTGACTAAAGTGATGTCAAACACCCACCAGAAGACTTTCACACTGAAACCACAATTTATGTTGTCACACAGGGGTGTTAGTGACGAATGCCTCCCAAACTCTTAAAGATTTCGAGATGACATTTGAAAGACTGAAGTGTGACAGCCGCTCACATCTAATGACAATGTGAGTTTTTAGTCAAACACTTTAAGATTTTGCAAGGACTGGGGGTCTTGCAGGGTCACTATTTATAAGACTACAATTAAATTTTACATATTCGCAAATTCTTACGTTTCCGAAAAACACATAAATCTAGAAACATAAGATAAAAGGTGTCACATGTCGACAGTATTCTTGTCAATCCTACATCAACATAATCCATAAAGATAATTGTACTTGCATACGAACTTTACATTTTGGATTTGCCATGTTAACTAACTACCAGCCTCCGTTGGTTAGCAGGGTTATTTTAGTGGGAGGAGAGACAGAGACTTGTTCACATTGTTGCGCCTCCTCAGAGTCACCTCCAACATTTACTCTCCATGTTTGTCAAGCACTGTTTGCAAGAAAGGTAATGCATCAAAATGAGTATATATTCCATGCAATCATGAGCCAAGACTAAAAACTTAGATAATGTTAAACATGTTTGATTTTGTCACATTGTCAAGACGAGAGAAAGACCGACTCAAGTTTTATGACCACCGTAAACCACAGGTATGAGCTCATGAAGGCGCACCAACTGAGGTTAAACTCTCAAGCTTTTATTCTGAAATCAGCAATTGGTCTGACAGTGAAATCACTTTTGGTGAAAGGCCGGTATAGGAGGTGCCACGAGGCCGATTTTGTTTCAGTTGGACAAAGCCAGGCTAGCTGCTTCTAGCCTTTATGCTAAGCTAAGCTAACCAGCTACTGGCTCCAGCTTCACTTTCAGTACGCAGACATGAGAGTGATACCAGTCTCAGTAAGATGCTGAGCTTTTCCTTTATATTCAATGTGAAATCAAAATCTCACTGACCCTGACACCAGCTAATAACAAGCTCCTCCGCCTTCCCTCAACGCCCCGTTGCAGTCCAGCCCAGTCCTACCTGTTAGCTGCGATGTAACCCATGAACAGGATGCTGGCGTACATGTTAAGGTAGAAGGCGGAGGCACCAAAGGTGCAGTAGATCCAACGTATGGAGACGGAGCTGCTGGTGTAGTTGGTGATTCGGAGGGGCAAACAGAGGCTGATGAGGAAGTCGGCGGCTGCTAGGTTCTTCAGGTAGATGGTCACGCTGCTGGACACCTGCTGCTGAGCTCGACAGAAGTAAACCTTCAGGGTGAAGCCATTCAGAAGCAAACCCACCTGCAGGGGAGACAGGGTGTGGTAGAAATGCATTAGACATGAAGGAATGTCATGGTTTGGTAATGTGAGGAAACTCTGGCTGTTCGGAGGTAAAGACAAAGACTTTGATGATGTTCCTGCTGCCATGATAGAACCGTGTTAAACCAGGGTTACACATTAGCTGTCTTTTCACTAAAGGTGAATTTTAAGAAACTTTTCAAATGGATTATTCGCCTGAATAAAAAACATATTATATGCTTCTGCAAATCACAGATACATTACATTTGTACATTACACAAGATGTTGACAGCAGAATCAACTGATCAGTTGTGAGTTAAATGTTCACTATGCCAGAATTTAATTAGCAAAATCATTTCCTTATCCCACTGATCAATCAACTCTTCTTTAACAAAGGCAGAACCCCAATCTGGTCTCACAGAAGTCCGTGTAATGACCACAACTTATCAATATTGCATGTCGTGGTGGTGGCATGCATTGTGTTGAAATTACGTGCCGGCACCAGGGAAACAATGCCTATGGAAAGTAGGGTCCTTGGTCATGGTGACATACAAATTCTCTGGTTTAAGGACATCACGCAATGGGTGGTGGTTAATGTTTCAACCCTGTAGGGAGTATAAAGAGCAGGAAAGTTGGTGTAGCAAGGAAGTCAGGCTGGTGGATGCGTCAAACAAACACTGGACTTTCACCCATGAGACCGCTGTTCATTTATCGTGTGAAACTAAAACTCAACATTGACTTATTTTAACTTGACGTACTCACAACTTTTACATAGTTACATAATTTGACATGACATACTTAAGCCACTTTACGACATACTTATGTCCCGTACGTGCAACACATTTTCTCTCCGGGCCTCGTCACATAGCGACGTTCAGTCATGGACTTTCCATGTCGACATACGACGTCCAAGGTACCCTGGGTGTGTTGGTTGTTGACGTTCGTTACATGCATTGTCTGTTTTCAAAATACACTTCTGTTTTCACAGGAAATGTACAGTTTGCATTCAGTCTCTTTCAAAATAAAAGCACTACGACAGTACAGCATCACAAATTGATGTTTTTTTCCTTCAACAACAAACGCACGTGGTTGGGTCCAGGAAAAAACAACAGGGTTTGCCTTTACAATCTTACGGAAAGTGAACCGACCTCCCGGGTGAAAGTCGGTGGTTGTTGGTGTGATGTTCTGTCTAGTTTATGCTCATGTGTTTGTGTCCACTTCCTGTTTTATTTTGAACTATGTTCTCATTGTGTTTAGTGTTTCTTTTACTTCCTGAGTTTTCCCGCCTTTGTTAATTTCCTCATGTGATTCACCTGTGTCTTGTTCCGCCCACCTGTGTGTGTAGTTAGTGATCAGCCCTTGTGTATTTAAAGTCCAGTGGGCGTTTCCCACATTCAGTTGCCAGATTGTCATTGTCGCTCTCGATTGTTCACACTCTCCCACCTTTTCCTTGAGTTTGATTCCTTTTGAGTGATTTCCCTGAATGGACTTTTCTGCCTTCACTGACTGCCCCCTGACCTCCTAAGTAAAGATTTAGATTTGATAAACTGTTCTTGGTGTTTTGTGTTTTTACTCTGCAACTGAGTCCCAGTTTTGTACTAGATCGTTACAGTTGGACCCATCCACACATCCAAGTCAATGACCGTGCGCCAGTATTCCACGACTTCAGAGTGAGACGGGGTTGGTTTGTAACAAACGTATTTATTTTAACGAAAAACCACAATCTTTTTGGTAAAGCTAACCAAGTAGTTTTGGAGCCTAAAAACAAAACGTGCCTGCACCCCGTAACTTCAACATATTACGTGCCATTGCCACGTAATGCGGTGTTGAGAGGTCGAGGATACCCCTGTGAGATCATGTTGCGGAAACCACGTCAAGCAAGTGTAAAAACTCTTGCCATATTTAAGATGATTTATATGTTGCTGTTTCCACACAGCTTTTCTAAAGCAGCACTTCAAACTGCACATAAATATACATTCATGGAAACACATCCATTGTCTGCCTCCTACTATTATACAAGAACAACATAAAGCAGAGTGAAATTTAAAGACGCTTTAAGGATTTGACCGTGTCCATGCGTACAGCTGTGATCTCAGATTAGTGTGTCTGATAAACTTATTTTCAACAACAGCTGAGGCTCATCGGGTTTGTTCTGTTCAAGTTTTCCAGTTCGCAGTGAGGAGACAGGAACTGCATTTACAGTCAGGATTTGATTTGACAGTCAGGGTCCATTCTTACAAAAACTGTGCAAACAAATCATGTAGTTTCCTCAGACAGAGTAAAGAGACTCACCAGGAACACCAGCGTGCAGATCACCAGGAAGAAAACGTTGGCCGAGGTGTCGACCTGATCGCAGTGAGTCGAAGCGCTGCTGTTCGTCAGGTTGGACACTGAGGACTGGTTGAAGAACGGGGTCACTCCCACTCCTCCGGGGTCACTCATGTTTCTGGATATTCTGCGAGAGTGGGACCCAAACAAATGATCTTTGAAGTGTTTCAACATCGTCCGTCTGTACACAGGAACTGATTAGAGCTGAAAGGGAAGTGACAGATCACCACAGCAGCAGCTGAGAAAATCTCACGTTCAGAGCACGGAATAAAATACACCACAACCCATCAGACATCTAAATTTGACATGTTTGGTTAGAGGAGTCAGGTCCTGAACCACAGCACATCCCATCTGTCTCAGTAACCTGACTCCACCTGTTTCCGCCTTCTCTTATCAGAGTTTTTATACCAGCTCTTTTCCTCTTGTTTCCTGCCACAGCATCAGTGTTGTTATGTTCCTCGTTATCTGTTCCTGTTCCTGACCTGCTCAGCCCTCATGGATTTATTTAACTGTTTGGACTCCCTCATGTTGCCAACCTGTAAGCCTCTTCACTGTTTGCCTTGTGTGTGCATTTGTCTGAGTCCTCCTCCTTCTGTTAACCGAATTTACTAACAAGACAAACGTCCTTTTCAAACATCCTTAAATCAGTAACTTTTATCTTTAAGTGCAATTTGGAAGCAGTAACTAGTTCCCTTAGCTTGTTAGTTTCCCTGACTTAGTTCTACCTAATAAATATTTTTCATTTTATTAATTTGACTCACGATCATATTGCACGGTGTGGAGTTCAAACATTAGATACAATAACAGAACAATGGCACACGGCGCGGCTGACGTACCTCAAATGTTACTTAAACAAAGGAAGGACATTCTTCATAAAAGCACCTAGTTTATAAATCACTTTTGGCTCATCTGATTATTATGACAAAACTGATTTAAACACAGATGGAGCATTCTGAGAAACACAATGATGAGGTTATAAATAACATGACATCATCAGCAAAGAAAAGTACATTAAAATGTATAAATCCTTACCTACACTGATGATACTGCAGATAATTTAACTTCATAAAGCTCAAAATACTTCTGCACACTGACTGCTGATACTTTAACTACAAGAAGCTGAGACTACTTCTGCACTTTAAACACTGATACTTAAATAACACGAATCTGAGAATACATCATACTGTTACTGCTGATACTTTACTTACATGAACTCTGGAACACAAGTACTTTTACTTCAGGTATTATTACTACACAAAGCTGAAATTATTTCTCTACTTTTACTGCTGATACTTTAACTACATGAAGCTGAGAAAATGTCAGTACTTTTGCTTCTGATATTAAAAGTACACAGAGCAGAGTTACCTGCTGCACTCACCTGTCAGTCTGAGTCTCTGATGAGAAAAACTATTGCACTTCCTTGACAGCGAGAAGGAGGAAGACTGATGTGGCTTTAATTGTGTGTGACACGGCTGTTCATTTGCAAGTCAAACTCACACACACACACACACACACACACACACACACACACACTCTGCTAGTTGTGATAAACAGGTCAGGTTCTCCATTACAGACACTTTCAAAGTTGATTCTGTCTGTATTATTTAAGAGCCATGTGTCTGCTCTGTCCTTTGTTTAGATTTAATTTGATAATATAATTTTATTTATTTTTGTTGTTGTTGTTTTTTACTTATGTTTGCTCTTGAAAGATGTGACATAAATAAACTTATTTAATCACATGAAATGTTTTTTTTTACTGCAAAAAATCTTTTTTTTCCAGAATCATCAGATATCAAAATTAACTTCAAGTCCTTCTCTTTAACATTTTAAGTCAAGATATAAACATTTAATTAATGTTTATAACACACTATAATATAGTAATAAACAGATCTAAGGGTTTATTAATGCATTTGTTAACAACTATTACTCCTGTAGACACCCATAACTGTTGGAAAAAAGTGTACATTAATGCAACACTAAACACTATTTTTATATATCTGCTTAAAACTAATATTATAGAGAAGTGTTAGCCATTTGTTCAAAGGTAACACTTTAAAATCATTAATAACTGGTAAATTGATAGTTAATTAAACTGTAATTTATAGTTACTGTATTAACAAAAAATAAAATGCTGATGTATGTTTACTTATTATTAGTAATGCTATAATTATAACTGCTTTTTGTTACACACATTATAACATTTTAAATATTATTAAGTACTTGTTAATGGTTAATAATATGTTTGTAAACAGTGTATAAACATTTAATGGATGGCTATTATGAAGTTTTAACTGATGATTATAATGTGCTGTTGAACTGTTATTAAATACTGTGTGGTGCATCTGTAAACACTGGAACTTAATAATGGAGACCTAAATAATATTTATGGACAGTTTACAAACCATGTGTGCAACAATAAACTGTGAAAGTAACATAAATTATACTATTACCAAAAAGTTTTTATTATTATTTATTGTTTGTTAACAGTAAAATAACTATTAACCAAAGATTAATTAGCTCTCAATTTACCATTTATTAATGATACTTATACACTCATCGGCCACTTTATTAGGTACACCTGTTCAACTGCTCATTAACACAAATAGCTAATCAGCCAAACAGGTGACAGCAACTCAATGCATTTAGTCATGTAGACATGGTGAAGACGAGCTGCTGAAGTTCAAACTGAGCATCAGAATGATGAAGAAAGGTGATTGAAGTGACTTTGAACGTGGCATGGTTGTTGGTGCCAGACGGGCTGCTCTGAGTATTTACTGGGATGTTCAGCACAACCATCTCTAGGGTTTACAGAGGATGGTCCCAAAAAGAGAAAATATCCAGTGAGCCAAAATGCCTTGTTGATGCCAGAGGTCAGAGGAGAATGGCCAGACTGGTTCAAGATGATAGAAAGGCAACAGGAAGTCAAATAAGCACTGGTTCCAACCAAGGTGTGCAGAAGACCATCTCTGAAGCAACAACACCTTGTCCAACCTTGAAGCAGATGGGCTACAGCAGCAGAAGACCACACCAGGTGCCACTCCTGTCAGCTAACAACAGGAAACTGAGGCTACAATTCACACGGGTTTTCTCACCAAAACTGGACAATAGAAGATTGGAAAAACCACATTCAGATGGAAGCATGGATCCATCCTGCCTTGTATCAACGCTTCAGGCTGCTGCTGGTGGTGTAATGGTGTGGGGGAGATTTTCTTAGTACCAACTGAGCATGGTTTAAACACCACAGCCTACCTGAGTATTGTTGCTGAGCGTGTCCATCCCTTTATGACCACAGTGTACCCATCTTCTGATGGCTACTTCCAGCAGGATAACGCACCATGTCACAAAGCTCACATCATCTCAAACATGAGTTCACTGAACTCCAATGGCCTCCACAGTCACCAGATCTCAGTCCAATAGAGCACCTTTGGGATGTGGTGCCTCTTTAAATGATGCAGGACAACCAGCACTCAGCCCAGCTTAGTCTAGACAAGGCACTGGAAACATCAGTAAGTCCAAACTAGCAGAACAGTCAGACTGGCTGCATGCCCATCCACCACAATATCAGACAACACTAATATTGATAAAATATTGTATCTTTAGTTGCAGACAATTCAGATGCTTCATTTCTATTCTTACTGCAGCTTCTCAGTGCACAGTGTACATGACAAAGACATGTATAAGTAGGTCAGTGAACACCACATCCCGTTCATGTTTGCTTTGTTATTTTTCATAGATACCGGCCTTTATCTTTCAGTGTAAATATTAGAGGTTAAAAAGAGAAGAGAATTAGAGCGGGACGAGGTGTCTCTGTGCTGAAGAGGAAAGTGTTTCAGGAACAACTTAATTGTTTGATGGAGGAAGTTAATGTGGAGGGATTCTCCCCGGCTGACCTGAGAGGAGGAACAAGTTCAGTCTATCTATCTTTCTATCTATCTTTATTAGGATCACCATTAGCACCAGCAACAGCATTGGCTATCAGTCAGGTCATAAAGTCCTGATGTAGTTCTGTCTGTGGTGGCTTCAGCAGGAGTCACAATGACTGTAGTAATAGCATGTGTTAAGTCATGTTTGCACACTGCTGCCTGGTGGTCACAGTGAGTTATTACAATCATATCCATTGGTGCAGTGGATAGTCATTATAGCGTTGTCATCGTGTGCCCTCATGTGGTCACACTTTGTTACTACACCTCCATCATGAGAGTTTTATTTTGAAAGTTATTATGTTGTTAGTGTGATTTTACACCTGGTAGATTTCATTACCATGATCAATTAATACTTATATTTATTTTATATTCATTTTTAAAATGATGTATTCGTTTTTCAATTTTTGTATTTATTTCAGTAATTTAGTTTGTTATATTTTTCACCCTATCAATTTTCCCAAACTTATTTTTTCTGTGTAATTATTTCAGATGAATACATTTAAAAATTACATCTTAGATTAAAAATACATTTGAAACAAGTAAAAAAAATGTGAAATTAAAAAAAATATATATTTAAATAATACATAAAAATAAAATAAACGAAAAAGGGAAGTGATTATCTATTCTTATCTATTGTTTTGTATTTATTTTAAGTATGTATGTAAACAATTTGAATGACCCATTGATTTTTCTGTATTATATTTTAAAATAAAAACATAAAAATAAATAAACAAGACATTTAACAATAAATTTGAAACAAGCAAAAATACATTAAAAATAAAAAGAAACACAAATAAACGGATTAATGAATAAATAAAAGGAAATTTAAAAAGAGAGTTGAAAACATTAGGTAGTTGATACCAAGGTTTAAACTTTTTTTTTTTAAATGCCAACTTTTCAATATTTGTATTTATTTTTTAAATTTATGTATTCAGTTTAAAATTTTGTATTTATTTTACTAATTTATTTAACTTTTTTTGCATCCTCCTATTGAATTTCCCAAACCTTTTGTCTGTATTTTTTTTAAAATAAATAATAAATAACATTTGACAATAAATGTAAAAACAAATAAATATAAATGAAAAATAAAAAGTCTGTGTAAAAATGCAAAGGTAAATAAAAAATCAAATTTATTAAAAAAAAACATATATTTATGTCACATTTTATCAGTTAATGCCAACTATTTATAATTTTAATTGTGGTTAATTTAATTTATTTATCAAGTAATTCATTCTTTCATTATTTAATTGTGGCACTTCCGTCCTGCCCGTCTGTCAGGATCATTGTAGAAACACTGCCTCCCTGTGGAATAAAACATAAACAACAACACAATATTTTCTCCTAATATTTACTACATTATCATATAGTCTATATATTTAATTTATTCTGTTGTTTCACTTCACAAATATTAATGTTTTATTTTTAATTTAATGTTCTGTGTAGAAACTAACAGTTACCTCGACACGCTCTGACCTCAGATCAGATTATTCTGTCAGGTTTTCCTGTGGTTGGAGGAACAGCTTCAGTCTCATCATCATCATCATCATCATCATCATCATCATCATCATCATCACTGTAAAACACACTCGATTCAGATGTCTAAATCTTAAAGTTATTAAAAGTCCAACGTCTCAGAGAGAGGAGCGACTCGTGTGACTCGAAGCCACAAAAACCAAATCAGCTGACCTGAGTGAAAAGTTAACGAGTCACAGTAACGTGATGAGTCGGTGTCACAGGTTTGATGCCAGTCATCACCGTCCACTTTCACTTCCACATCAGCACTTCCTTCTCTTTACTCTCTTTCCTTCCTTTAATTTGGTTCTTCAACAATAAACAACACCGTGTTATAAACATGTTATTTAATAATATTTACTGTTTGTTATTTACAACTTTACAAACAATATTCTGCATTTACACACATTTCTGTCAGAAAATATCACGTCATGACATCATGGTGATAAAAACAATAAGTAAACTGCTTGTTTAGGAACATTTACATTCATTTAAGTTACTTTGAAATCTGAGTCACAATAAAGTTCAGTCTCCAGGAAAAACACACAGAGGTGAATTTACAACTTTCTTTTTTAAATTACTCCGACAACATTCACGCGACACCACAGTCTGATTACGGCTCAGTGTTCCTCTTGTTTCCTCTCCTTGTCTCCTCTCTTGCTTCCCCTTCTCCTTGTTGCTAACTTCTGCTTCCTTGCGTCCTCTCTCCTTCAGTGACCCAGAAATCACTCCCCCTCTGCAATCATGGAGGATGTTCCAGTCTTTGTTTCTCCTCCCCTTATCTTCTCTCTTGTCTCCTCTCTTGATTCCTCTCCTTGTCTCCTCTCTTGTGTCTCCTCTCCTCGCCTCCTCCCCTCCTATATGTGGGTCAGACTCTGGGCGGTGGTCAGGGACCTCCTCCTCCTCTCTCTTCCTGACAGTTTCCTCAGCAGCGACTCTCTGAAGGTTCGGCACATCAGGAAGTAGATGATGGGGTCGAGGCAGACGTTGAGCGCCGACAGGAAGAGCGTCCCCTCCTTTAGCTGGAACAGCAGGAAGCGGGTGTCCCAGCTGAAGCCCGACGCCTGCGTTTGGCTCAGAGTGTACGGTATGCGGCAGACGTGGTACGGCACAAAGCAGATGAAGAACACGCCCAGGATGCTGAAGATGCTGCGGTTCGACTTCCGACAGACATCACTGTTGTCGGTGCGGACACGGCGGTAGGACTTGTAGACCCGGCAGGCGATGGAGGTGTAGCAATAGGCAAGGACCACCAGCGTTGCCCAGAAGAGGCTGAGGCTGAAGAAGGTGGACACCCGGTGCCACTGCATACCCAGCTCAGTCTTTAGCTGCATGCAGTGCCGTGCGTTCGTCTCGTTGGCTGGTTGGCTGGTCAGCAGGACGTTGGGCAGCACACAGAGGAGGAGGAAGCCCCAGGTGAAGAATGCCAGCACCCGGGCGAAGACGACGCTCTGCAGGAGATGCAGCACGGAAACAACACCACACCTGGACCTGCAGGAGGACAACGACGAGGAGGGAGAGGAAGTGTGTCGGAAGATCTTGACGTAGCGTTCAAGGCTGATGAAGCCCATGAAGAGAATCCCCACGTACATGGAGGAGTAAAAGAGCACGGCGGTGTAGCGGCAGATAACCACGTGGAGGCGCCAGCCGCCCACTCCCAGCTGAGTCATCAGCTTGAAGGGGAAGGTGGCGAGCATGAGGAGGTCGGCCACGACCATGTTCTTCAGGTACACCACCAGGCCCGAGTCACTGGGCACTCTGAAAAAGATCCAGGCGGCCACACCGTTCAGAGACGCTCCAATAACGCAGATCACCAGGTAGAGCGGCGGGAGCACCTGCATGGTGAAGGTGCTGCTGAAGTCTGATTGGTTGGTGGGGGCGCGGGTGGAGTTCAGGGGATCCATGACTGGAAACACACAAACAAACACAGTGAGAACAGAAGGATCATGTTTATCCTTTGGTTTTGTTGTTCAGGTCATCATATCGGATAAAACAGAATACACATAGGGCAGCTTTGTCTACATGTGACACACTAGGTATCCTCCTGCTTCTGCTGATGACACTCCAGGACGCCACAACCATCACCGGCACATCAACAAAAGCACGTGGTTAGGTTTGGAAAAAAACTTCATGGTTTGGCTCTACATTCATACACAACATGAACACCAGGTACCCAGGTCTGATCCAACCCCTCCCACCTGCCCTACAGGGACATTCCAGCTCCTTGTATAACATTTCCTCAACAGCTAACGCACGTGGTTGGGCTTAGGAAAAAAGATCAGGGTTTGGCTTTAGAATCTCACAGGATGCAAACACCGCTCTCTCGGGTGAAAGTCAGTGTTTGTTGGACCCATCCACCTCCCCCTCTGTCTTGTACTTAACCACCATACTCGGACTTTTGCCGCCTTGACTTTCGTCCTTGTCCCATCGCCAGGCACCATTAAATTGCGTATCATGCCAGTGTTAAAGGACATCTTTATTCATTGGTTTCTGACACTGCAAGTTACTGTCCAAGCACCGGATTTGGACAACTTTGTAGTGACACCGAGCTCTACTGTCTGGCTGCGTTACAAACTCACGCTGCCCTGTGGTGTATCATACCACCACAAAGGCATTCTCGGAACCCATCAGCTGTATCGCCATCTGACTTCCAGCAGACGGCGATACAGCCTCTGGGGGCAGACCCCTGATTTTTTGGCATTCCGGTTTGATTTGGGCAGAGGAGGCGAATTTCCGTTTCCGACTTCCGTTTATATATAAGTAAATATGCTGAACCGTTGCGATGGATTCAGAGTTTGCAGTGATGCCAATTATGTTCCGCCTCGTTAGTTCACCGCACAGACCGTTTAACCTGGCAACAACTGCAGCCGGCTCAAACGTGATTGGTCAATATCACGCGGACTACAAACAGCCTACAACCGGAAACCAGGGCTCTTCCGCTCTTCTTCCGGAGGCAAGATCTCCGGGGTTTGCCTACAGACTCTACATTCACTGAATGTAGAGTCTGTATATAGAGACTACCACAAAGGTGGCTTTTGGAGTCAGGTGTCTGACGCCAAAATCACTGACAAAGCGGCGGTATTTGACATCTTCGCAATGAGAACGGGCTGAGCACCACCCTCTTGTCCAAATATGGTCACTTCTGGCACCAACAGTCAAAGATAGTGACGACCAAAATGCCACACTAGAAGCCTCAAAACAATGGGTGACGTCATCTGTTATAAATAGAGTCTGTGTTTCTAACTTTTCCTCAAACTGCATCGTTCTGTGAGACTAAAATCCATTTACAATATTAAATACTCAAATAGAAGCTTGTCATGTTGAAACCTAGTTTTATTAACCTTTCTTAACATCTATAAATATTATTAACATAATTTGTTTTAACCCTGAAGGACTTTGGATCACTTTACGTACAAACCAAACACCATTCTGACACGTCAGGGTTGTGACTTTAGATTTTATTTTCAGGCTTTTAGTCAGATTCACAACCTGCTATAAAGACACTTACTTCATCTGTTCTTACTGAGTTGTGAGAGTTGTCAAGATGAGAGCACCTGAGCTGTTGAGAGGCTCGTGGAGCTCAGGTGTGTGAGCCTCATTCTGGATCTGTGAACACTCCTGTGCACATTCACAACTTCCTGTTTCTTTTAGTAAAGTGTCCTAACAGTCCATGAAGATAACGAGTTGTGTTCAGTTCACAGGCAAAGTGCTGATTGCAGTTTATTTTATATCTGTAAAGTGTTTTATCTGTTGTCTAGTAAACTGAGTTTATTAGCGTTTGGTTTTATCTTTTACTGCTGCAGTTAGTGTTGGCCTCCGGTCACAGGAGGAGTTCACATGTTGAGTTGTGGTGTTATAATTTAAGGGTCACTGGTAGAAGTTTAAGTGTTTTTCTGTTGAAACGTGTGTTTATTTGTGTGTGTAGCTTTGGTTATCCACAGATGGTATACTTCCTGTGCACTGGCCTATATATTGGTGCGCCACACCCCTGCAGCAGGACGCTCTACCTTTTGAGTGCTTTTATAATATCACTGTGAGGGACTAATAAAAGCCTGTTATGGTATTTTGACCCAAATTGACTGTTGGCTTCATTACTGAAGTTCACCTGTAGTTATATAGGACAGTGAACTCGGGTGTTACATTAAGAAGTAGAGGGAGCTTCTGCACGTTTGATTCCTGGGCATAACATGGCTGTTACGACCCAGTTCAAGTGGCCATAACAAAAGAGAGACACACCATGATGAACGGTTAAGAAAAGATATTTTATTGGAAGCAAATCAAACCAAATTAGACCAAATTAGCAAATAACTAAATAAGAACAACATATGGAGTGTGAATGTCAGTGATATCAGTACTATGTGTGAGTATTAAATGATGGGTGTGGGAGAGTGTGTATGTGTAAGTGTTGGA
>NC_065507.1:3302983-3306156 GCF_006386435.1 Epinephelus moara | reverse complement strand
ATCACAGTATACTCATACAGACCAAAGGGTGTCACAAATGCTGAAATTTCCTGTGCGCGTGCCGTCAAAGGAACCTGCCAGTACCCCTTTAATAAGTCGAACTTACTGACGAATTTAGCTGAGCCCACCAAATCTATGCAATCCTCCATCCGTGGCAACGGATAGGAGTCCGCCTTGGTGACCTTATTAACCTTACGGTAGTCATTGCAAAACCGTGGAGACCCGTCAGATTTACTGACGAGCAGAATAGGCGACACCCAACTGGAGGATGATGGAACTGCAATCTGATTGTCAAGCATGTACTTTACCTCTGACTCCATTACCTTACGCTTGTCTGGCACTAATGAGTTTAAATCCCAGGTAAAAATTCAGTTTTTGTACGTCTGCCTCTAAAAGTCCATTATTAGCTTAAAATACACAGTAGATGTATATTTTCTCTGTCAGGAGGGTGCAGACGCTTCACATATAGATATGAACAAAGGAGTCGTAGAGGAAGCTTGTGTGTGTGTGTGTGTGTGTGTGTGTGTGTGTGTGTGTGTGTGTGTGTGTGTGTGTGTGCGGCTCCATTGAAGATCCCCGTTAACTCCCCACAGACACCTTTCATGTTCATGAAGTGAACACACAGTGCTCTGTTTACACGGGGACACATGCACAAACAAAAAGCATCTTCAACTGCCGTTTGTCCTGCTGTTCACACACACTTCCCTCCTGACACCGATTAATCCCAGTCCAACACACACACACGGTCCTCCTTAGAAAAACAGGACATTTCCAGAGAAGGACGACATCAGGCTGCCTTCGGTTTTCCTGTCTTTTATTTTTAGCCCCTGTCTCGACCTGACCCGGTCTCAAACTTGTGATTTGTGCCGCCTCCATCCTAACCCTGTCACATTTCCTCTGAATCCAGAGTGGTTGATCATTACAGAGGTAAAACCCAAACAACCTGAAACATTCTTGAGCGTCTTCCTCCTGCGCTGATCTGAGCCAGAAACAGTTAATATCAAGTAAATATCTTTAGTAAGGATTATGTCTGAGGGTTCCTCTCACTTCCTGTGTTTACTCTGAGCACTTTATTTCACATGAAGCAGCTGTGCAGTGAGATTATAGCAGACAAACATTCCTCCCAGCTCAGCGTGTCTGTATACACCACCACTCTGTATCGAAACAGCTCCAGTTTATAAAACCACAGTCAGGTTTCCAACCAGTGTCAAACACACGCAGCTATAAATCCACAATGTGTGACACTGCAAGTCGCCGCCCGGGCGCCAGATTTCAACGACTTTGGAGTGAGACCGGGTTGGTTATCCACACCAGGAGGGCAGACCCCAAACACACCGGAGGGATTATACATCCTCAGGAGGATCTGGAAGGTGTAGTTGGGGAGAGGACCTTACTGACCCTACTGCAAAATGAGTAAAGAGACCGAGCAACAATTATCAGATTTATCTGAAGAAAAAACAAATAGTAATGCAAATAATTATAGCAGAATGTACAGTACCAGTACAAACAGCTCACAGTAAATGATATCAATATGTACAGTACCAGTACAAACAGCTCACAGTAAATGATACCAATATGTACAGTACCAGTACAAACAGCTCACAGTAAATGATATCAATATGCACAGTACCAGTACAAACAACAGTAGACACAGTGGAATTATACCAATATGCACATGTAAACAGTCCCCATTCTAGAATAAACGCTACCGTATGGAAACCATGCGGCCGGTTGGAGCTCAAATTGAATGGGAAACAAAGTCCAGTGTTCACTTAGCTGGGCGTAACTTAGCTGGGCGATGTGCGTGGATAGCTGCCTCCGTGAGAAGAGAACAGAAGGAAGGGAGGGGGGTATCACTGTCCGAGGGCTGCCGTAGAATGGCAACCAGGATGTCAGCCGACCAACACTCGCTACCCGCTCCCTGGTTGCGGCGATTTGCGATGCTGGCCAGCTAGGAATGAACTAGCAGCCAGTACAGTACAGTCCTCTCTGGTCTAGCTAACATTTAGCCGTGTTACTTACTGATCCATTAGAAAGAAAGCTAGCTGGACATGGGTTTTGAAGCCTCTTTGGTCACGGAGCTCCCTCCATCTCTTGAACGCCTGACTGAGGTTTACTCTTGTTTTTCCTCTTCTTTTATCACTCTCCTTTTTGCTCTTCTTTGCCTCCTCACACAGAGGAGCTCCTTTTCTTCTGCTAGGCTGTTTTTCACTTGTCTCCAAACTTTGTCCGTCGGCCATTGTGCTCATGACTCAACTATCTCATGCCCAACTCCTCATAAGGACCAGCTCCAGTCCCTGATTGGCTGACGGACCAGTTTCACAATACATGACGTGTTTCCTGACGTAAAGCAGATTTTTTTCCGCAAAATTTCGCCCCCGGTGGCAGAAGCTTATTGCAAAGATTGCAAAGCCACTAGGTAACCTATGTAAACGCTGATGGTCTGATTTTACTGTGGCCACATTATTTTCATCATGATATATTTAGGAATAGATGCTGTCTGTTGCCTCTTTAAGGGCTCTGCATAAAAGAGAGACAGCTAACGCTAACTAGCCCCCCTCCTTCCATTACAGCAGAATTGAGCGTGAGAGGTGCTGATGATAACATCTAGAACGAGATCAGAAACCAAATGTAATTTTCCCCCTGCACAGACTGTTGTGGTCTTTACTCAGAGATAACTCATATTTTTTAGTAGGTATTTGGATGGTACAGATGCAGGAGATGCTGATCAGCAGCAGAAAAGCAACAACTTCTGCTTTCAGCCGAGCACAGGAAGTAATGCAATGACCCTGTGAGCTGTTTCAGAGGAGCTGGTATCAATGTTCAGAGGAAGCGTGCGTGTAGCTGTAGAGATTGTTTAGATTACACTATTTGCAAGAGTTATTTGTTAAGCAAAACTGCCTCCGTCCAGCTCGCTGCATCACACACACGAATGTTTGTGTGAAGCAATCGAACCGAGTCAGTCACTGGAAACGAACACGTACTAGTATTCAAATCAGTGAGTCTGGCGCCAACATTTTGTTCTCTACATGGTCACTGGTTCAGGTTAGGCAAAGACTGGAAATAATTCCATTTTGCGGGAAACACTCTTCTTAAATTTTTTTTATTTTTGGACTCAGAATCAGGAGCAGATTATCAAACAGCCGGCCCCTGGGCACAGATATGCAAAAGGC